>NW_008689774.1:0-44112 GCF_000695815.1 Acanthisitta chloris | reverse complement strand
CCTTTAAATATAAAATAAAATAATAAAAAGTAAATATAAATACTATAAATAGAAGAGTTTTGTAAAAGGAAATGGTTCTTTTAAGAACTCCTGAAGTCCATCTGCCCTTGCAAAATGGTGGAATATTGGTCTCTGAACAAAAAGTCTCTGACATCAAAATGCATACCCTAACTACATCCACCATCTTTCTTGTGATCACTTTGTTGCTGTTCCTTTCAATTCTGTACACAATGGCTGGTTTTATTCCCTTTCACTTCTTCCTCACGTACATTCATGTAGCTACTTTCTTTGTTCAAGACATGACATACAGATCAGAAGTCAAGGTGACTGTCCTTCTGTGTCATGCAAGTCTCTTTTGAAAGATTAAGTTCCTGAAGTAGTTCCAGATTTACTTTTCTCAGTGCTCAACTTATGGAAGATTTGGCCTTTTTCTTTACCTTTACCATTCATTAATCATTCGCTTCTGAGCTTCATCATAATCCTAATTTATTAATCATTTCTTGCAGTGACTGCTATGTCTACAACTGCCTCATGATAAATCCTTCCACCCAATAAAGTCTTTCTTGGCTTTGGCAGTAATAGAAGGTCAAGTTGGTTTTGTTTCTCTTAGTCAATGGCACATGCACTTAGTTAGGATAGGGCACTGTAGAAGTAAACAAGGTGTCATTTCCATAATGTTGAACGATATAGAAAAGCTGAGAATGACCCTCATGATCACTGTGACCTTTATACAGTCAGTGCAGAAGTAGACCCTGAGTAGTTATGGAGCAGCAATTGTTATGGGATTGTTAGAACAGCAGAAACCAACAGAGACAGTGTTGCAACAACACTTGATTTGTCCTTGTTGGATGTCATCCTTGTGTGTAACAGAGGCAATTTATTTTGTGACTGTGAGGTTTGCTTGCACCTAGCTGGATTGCATTATATGGAGCTACATTCTAGGCTACAGCATGAGAAGTCTGGTTCTGGCAAAAATCTTGAGGCAGAGAGGAGGGATGCAACAGACATAGTCACAATATCTGTAATATGTGCCCTTAAAACTGTGATTCATGACTCTACACAGAACAGCCTCCCAGGTTGGGGAAATCACTCCCTCTGAAGTCATTCTCAAAATTTCCATTGGAGATGAATTGGACTCTGCAGGTGAGAGGCCTTTGTACGTAAGTGTTGAAAATCAGAGGCACCCCTTCAGCAGTCTCACACTGTGTACAGTTGTTTCCTTTCTTTTCTTAATGGTCCTGAGCTACTCCTGAAGAGCATTCACTGAAAACACCAGGAAGGGAAAAAAAAAAAAAAAGAAAAGTGAAACTACAGCAATTCTCTAAACCTTGTTTATTGAATGTCAAACTGAGTGCAGTTATTGACCCAGGGGGATTACAGTTTATTCAGGGTGCCAAGTAATTATAGAAGTGACATTAGATCATCATTTACACTCACAGTATAGTCATGAATGACAATGTCAGCTAAAACAAGGACAAATGAGAAAGAGCCCACAGTTCATAATATTCCTGAGAAGCATTGCACAGGGTGTAAGTAAATGAGGGTTATCTGGTCTAGTAGCTGATCGTTTCCATTGGATATTTCCACCTGCTGATCTCAATGGCAGTTAACACTAATATGAGTATCCCTGAGCCAAAGCAATAAACTAACAGCAAATGTTGTTTTCTGTTTTCTGTCTTTTCAGTTAGGTAACAGATAGAGGATATTACAGAAGAGACCTCTTAAGCAGAAAGCTTTGGTACTCAGCAAATGTACTCCTTTATCGTGAAATCCTGTAATAGAGTTTTGTAAAACTTATGGCACTTGCTTAAATTCATACAAATTATTCATTTACAGGTCAGGTAGCAGTCCTCTTTGCATGTTTTCCACATAGTGCTTTCCAGATTAAATTCCAAAATATGCAAACTCATCTGCTAGAAATACGAGAGCACCTCAAATCAAAAATACTTACTAGTCTCTGACATCAGTGCCTTGTACAGATCTGCAAAAAAACCTGAATATCCAACCCAGAAGCATTCAATAGAAAAGATCTTTCTAAAATTGCTAGTGTCAGGATAAACAATGGGGTTTTCAACATAACATACCAGCTTTTCAAATCGGAAGGCTGATGGAAATTCCTGGAGGTCATCGGGAGACAATCATCAGTGTAGTCTTCCACTGGATAAGATTTCTCTAGACAAAACTATTTTACAAAAATATTGCTGAGAGTCCATACTGATGGCTTATGAACCCTAGCAGATGAAAGATCAATGAACGTGAGAGGAGCATAGGAACATGCATGTTAACCCTCTCACTGAAGCTTGGGCAGAGAAAGCTTTATTTAACAAGGTAGCTAATCTCATGAAGAAGAGAAAATAACAAAGCACACTGCTCACTTTATGAACAAAGGATATCAAGTAGAGAGAATTTCACATGGAGTTAATTTTTCAGCTTCTTTTTTCTCTTTATTTAATCTAAAAAATCTCAAGTAGTTCAGCTCAGAAAAGGGTACCCCTAACCAAATAAACAGCATGAATTTCACTTTCCTGCTTCTTCAAATTAACATTATATCAAACCTTTTGAAGTAAAGACCTTTTTTATAGCTGCTATGGAAAACAGAAATTCCTCCTGTTCTGTATTTTTCTATGGCAAGCTCTCATTCTCTATTGCATAGGCTGTGGAAGATGAGAATCAACAGCAAAACAAAGACAAAATCAGAAAAATCAAGGGAGGCATTAAAAGGAAGCACTGAGCTGGCCAGTATCTTATTACATGTATTTTTATTGTGTGCATGCTAATTAACCATTCCTGCAGGCAATAAAGCAGTTAAACACCTACCTGAAATTTTCAGACTGCAAATTTCATATTTGCATCCTCATTGATGTGGGTATTCTGTGAGCACACAAATGTCTGTACACAATTGCTAAACTTTTCCAAACTATATGTTTCACATGGTATGTTCTAACTACATGTTTCAGGATCTGTGTCAGAGAATTCCTTTTGTGACAAAGCTGTTATTCTCCAGATTTGAATAAAAATGATGAACAGCAGCCTATTAGAACTTCACTTGAAGTAGAAGATATAGATAAATATTTACCAGCCTAGAGTTATTGCACTGATTTTTAAAAGAATATTCTCCTTTTTTCTCTTACAGCTACTTTTTTCTACTTCTTTTCAGCTACTTATAACTAAGAAAATAACAAACTACACTAAAGTTCTTAAATAAATAAGAATTTTTAACTGCCTCCTGTTTGCAGATGGATTTGTTCTTTCTGATCAGTTGCTAACCTAATCCTCAAGTTTTGAAAAACAGAGTGATATCTAAAAGTAAAATAAAATTTAAAAAGCCCCCACAACCCCCATAAAAAAATCAAAAGAAACAACAAACAATTAAAAAAAATCCCACAAAGATTAATTCTTGTTAAGTTATTTCTGTTCCTGGAGAAATAATTACTGTTAATCATATAGGTTCTTATTAGGCCACACTTAGATTACCATGCCCAGTTTTGATCCCCAGTTCAAAAGAGACTGTTTGGAAAGGATCCAGCAGAGAACCAGCAAGGTACTGAGAGGATTAGAAACTTGACATATAAAGTAAGGCTGAAGAATTCAAGTTTGTGATAAGAAACAAGTAGATCTCTTTGCCATTTTCCTATATCTAAGAGATAGTTACAGAGAAGATGGAGATACCCTCTTCATGAGGATGTATGGCAACAGGAGGAGAAAAGAACAGGCACAAGCTGCTACAGGGTAAAACCAGTTTGTGTATAAGAATATGCTCTTCACAAAAAGAACAACTGGGAACTGGGGTAGGTTACCTAAAGGAATCTCCCTGTTGCAAATATTGAAGACCTAATTTGATAAGACCCTGAATAAGGCTTTGCTTTCAAGAGATTTATGGCAGATGATCTCCAGAGGACCCTTCAAACCTAGATTTTTCCATGAGCTACTCATGCTCCCTCATTATGAATGGCTACGAAAATCTTTAGAATGTGGTCTTAAGCCAATTAAACCTACAAGTTAAAAGTTACAGTATTTTAACTTGTTTCTGCATGTATCCTTGGTCTGTTACAGGAGTCATGTGGTCAATAGTATCACAAGCACAACTGCAGTTTGCTACAAGGCATTTTTACAGCACATAAGGAAAGGGACGCAGAACTGGAAGCACTAATGAAAACTGTCATGTGAAATAATCAAGTATCTGCACCACAGTAATGGAAGGAAAGAAACTATAGAGTAGTTTCCTGGTGTTTTCATGCAGACAGTGTGTTCCTGAACCTCTGAAGAAATTAAAGGATATGTCTATGCATTTAAAAAAGAAAGGAATGAGAAGGAAGACAGCAGTGCAAAGGAAAAGGAACAATGATCAGGATGTGTAATTACAGCTGAAATCTAGTTTCTGTTTTCAAGCTGATCATCACATAACTGCACATCTTCTTAAATGCAAGCACATTATGGGGTGGCAATAGCTATCAATGTCCGAACCAGCAGCAAGAATGCTAGGTATTAGTCTGCTTGGTATTTATGAATAACTTTATGTGCTGGTTTGAGCTGAAGTAGAGTTAGCTTTCATCACAGAGGCTAGTATGGGGCTATGTTTGGGTTTTGTGCAGAACACAGAGTTGATAATGCAGAGATGTTTTTGTTACTGCTGAGCAGAGCTTAAACAGAGTCAAGGCCTTTACTGCTTTCCGTACTGCCACACTGGCAAGGAAGTTGGGGGTGCATGGGAGACTGGGAGGAGACACAGCTGGGACAGGTGACCCAGACTGACCAAAGGGATATTCCATACCATATGACATCATGCTCAGTATATAAGGTGGGAGGAAGAAGGAGGAAGGGGGGACATCTGGAGTGATGGTGTTCCCAAGGAACCGTTACGCGTGGTGGGCCCTGCTCTCCTGGAGATGGCTAAACACCTCCTGTCTGTGGGAAGCAGTGAATTAATTCCTTGTTTTGCTTTGCTTGTGTGTGCAGCTTTTGCTTTCTCTATTAAACTGTCTTTATCTCAACCCATGAGTTTTTGTAGCTTTTGCCCTTCTGATTCTCTCCCCCATCCCATTGGTGGGGGAGTGAGTGAGCGGCTGCTGGCTGGGGTTAAACCACAACACTTTACACCTAGCCACAGTCTATTTAGCTTATTCAATGCATTTCAGCATAAATAACCATTTTCTGTTGTTGCTATATGTTGGGGTTTTTTTCATTAGCAAAATGTCTAAGATTGTAAAATATTACAAGAATATAATGTGCAAATTTTGCCAAAGTTTTGTGTTTTGTTTAAAAGGGGGACATAAGGGTTCTTGCATTGAATCCCACACTGTTTCCATGGTTCTAAATGTTGCTCATTACAGTTAATTAAAAGAAAGAAAAGGTCTTATAATGAGGAAAAATTCGGATCTTAACAAATGGTTACCATTAAAGCCAGGGTTCGATTCATCTTCAAAGATCAGTTGATACATGCATCTGATCTCAGGAAATAATTATTATTTGATATAAAAATTACCCATACATACTAACAACAAATACAATATTGCAGTGGATGTTGAAAGGTCTGTTTCCCACAATTCAAGTATTCAAGAATCAAGGCACTTATACCCTGACACTTCGATTAAAACTCCTGTTGTCCCAACACTTTGCCTAACCCTTACATTTCTCCTGCAATGTGACTGCTAAATTCAGGTTAGGAAGCAAGATATTCTTATTACAGCATAATTCGGTCACCTAATACTTCATCTTCCTCACACAATGCAATAGTAAGAGTGATCTGTGTGCAAAGCTGATGGAAAAATGCAGGTTTACTTTAATGAACGTAGGATTTTATATCACCATTTGCAACAGCAACTTAAGCACAAGAGAACAATTCCTCATGTAGGAATTACAGTCTTAGTTAAACAATAATCCCTCAATGACAAGCATCTAAAGCCTCAAATTCTCTTTTTTCTGACAAGTGTAGACCAGGAAGGAAGTCCATTATTTTCAGCAAAGTTGATGAAGAATAAAATACTTCCCTTACAGTATTTTTTTACTTTCAGAAAAAATGCAATAACATCACAGTGTATAAGCCAAAATTGTTTTCTGGGTGGAAGAAGAGGAATGGGGTTATGTTCTGGAGCAGGCTGCTCTCTAAAATATTAATATATGTCTGTTTTCTGACAAACACTGCTAACATGAACAAATCATTATTTCTGCTAGAAAAGAGATAATCTTTGCAAATATACTTCACATCTAAAACATATGTCATACAAGTATTCCTATAGCAGCAAAACTAGGCGCACCTTTGAGGGCTTTTTCTTGAAATTCAAAATTTCTATTAGCCTTAAACAAATGGACTTTATTAGTTGAGTTATATGAGTGAAGGAACTAATTCTATTTCTGATTTCTGTTTCTCAGCTAAATTCCATGGTCAAAGACCTATAGTTTTTAGTTAATTTAATGGGAAGAAAAGCTTTTAGCCTATGATGTGCAGGGTTCATGGATTCTTATGTAGCTCAAGAAAGGCAACTAACAAAGAGATTTCAGAGATGTAAGTTTTCATACAACTGTGAAGGATATCCTAAATTTCTAAAGTCCTGCTTTCTATTAGAAAGTTAATACTGCAAAATAAGTTTAATGCTATTGGCTGAGGTTCTGCTGCTGAGTGTCTGATCACAGTTTCTTTCTCCATCAGCCAGTAGAACAGCCATGTTATAAATTTTAGGGGTGCCAGAGATAAAATGGCCATTCTGTGCTGCATTTTCATTTAAAAGGATTAAGTGCCAGCAGAACGGTTGCACAGGTGGTAATAGTTTCATGACCACTTGTGCACTATGAAGTTATGGGTTTACGTGAATATACCTTTAGGTCATATGTACTGTACCTGCCATATTTTACCTTCTATAGGACAGGTATAAAATTAGAGATGCATTTCTCAATAGTTTGGCATACAGGTTGCACCTACTGCTCTACTTTGACAGGTAAGTCTTTTATTTAGTGTAAAAGACAAGCTACCTTGTAGAAATCCTATTTTTGGAGATGTTTGAACTGCTGTATTTTAGTAGAAACATCTTTCTTTTGATCACCCCAAAAAGCCAAAGTTTTGGAGTGACCATGTTTTGTTTAGGGCTGAGAAAACGCACATTTTCTTTGCCTTCCAGGGGCTAAATGAGATCATACTTGCAGGTAAAAGTTGTGGTTCAAAGGTTGTCTTTTTTTGATTCCATGCAAACAGTGCTGTTACCAATATAATTAAAACTCAGCCATATATGCTGTCATGACTATACAAAGTAATCTAAAGCTCTCAAAGCTCCAAGGCCTGCATGAACTTTTTGCAGTAGAGTATATTGTACTGTCAAGATTCATTGCACATTCAATAATTATTTTTTTTAAAACAAAGAAAATGTCCCTTCCCAGCCTTTCTTTAACCACACAAGAATGGGAAAAGAAACAGTCAAATCCTTTTGTTTTAAGAAATGGTCTTTATTGTTACAGTTTTACTTTGGCTTCTGCAATGTATAAACGCCAAAAAATAAAAAATGGATGAATTCCATTCATAATGCCATATAAGACTTGTTCTGCAAATAACAGTTTATTTTATAAATATCTTCTGGAGAACTGATCAGATTTTATACTACTCTATACCTTCAGAACAGTGAATAGTGATATATCACAGACACTAAATGGATCATTGTTGTTCTAAAATGTTTGCATTTGCTTCAATAAGCCTATCAGGTGTCTAAACAGGCTTCTGACATCTGCTTTGAAGCCTTGTCTTTTTTTCCCCCTCAGAAGCCTTGGCCTTGAAAGTATTGGTATTGTTTGGCCTGTTATGCTGGTAGAAATGTCAAAAAAATACACATACAAACGTGAAATATTATCAAGAGTGAGATTGTTCTCAGCAGGATATTGTATATCCAAAGTAAAGCCATTCCATTCCAGTCATACTTTTTTTTTTTTCCTTCCTATGTCCAGCATGCAGCCTCTGGCTGGAAACAGACTGCACACAGGACTTCAGACACATCAGAATGCTTCATTTTTTTCTCCTGCCTACCTATATAATCAAGAAAATCACAGGATCAGCAATCTTACAGGTTTTGCCGTATATTACAGAGGATGAGGTTCTAATGCCTGGAATTCTTTGCTTTATCTCAGTTGGTTTGCTGTTTTTTTTTAAATATGATTACTTTTCAGATTAAATTTAGTGTTTCTTTGAATGCAAAGGCTAAAAGAATCCTTAAGGAAATTTTCATAAGAAACACAAATAAACAATTCTGTTTTCTTCTCCTCAAAAAACACCAAAGAGATAAAAGATTTTGATATTGCCAGTTTTATTTCTTATTCTTTCTTATCCAAAATAATTTCCTCCTCTTTAGTCATATTTCTGATTGGTTTTTTAAGATCTTTTGTAGCCACCAAATATGTGCTTTGACATATCCATATTCCCCCTTAATTGTCTGCTTTCTCTGTCTGAAAATAACTAATTCTGGGGTTTGGGACTTTTGTAAAAGGTGTTTTAAAGAATGGCATTTTGGTGCTCATGAGTCAACAAAGAGAAAAATATCTGTGGCTCTCAAAATAATGTGCTCAAACAAACTAATAGCACTGAAAAAAAACCCCTGAATTTATCAGATAATTATTAACTGCACATTAGGGAACAGCTGAAATTATGGTTCCTCTATATACACGAGGGAAAAATCTTATCACCTGGTTCAGGTTCTGCCAGCAAGACAGAAGGAAAAACCTGTTCCTTTGTTTTGCATTACACTGACTGTTAACTGTGGGGAAAATAATTTTTCAGTTATACTTCCATCCTATACATACAAAACCAGAAAATGTAAGAGGAAGCATCATGAATACATCTTTGTCTTCTAGAGCACAGTGGAGGAGTGCCAATCTCAGATTGTTTAAAAAAATATGAAATCAATCTTTCTTGTTCTCAGTTCTGCCCTCTTCCCTCATCCCTACCTGCCCCCTCCCCCCCCAAAAAAAAGGAAAAGAAAAGAAAAAAGTTGTGACATTTAAAAATAGTGTTGGTTTTCTTTATAAAAATTGCATTACTAACTGAACCCTCAGGGTTTATGTCTTCCCATTTTTCCCCACACTAGGAGCTCTGGAACCTTACTGATACTTTTATTTTTAAAACAGAAAATCACTTAACTCCAGGAATTGTTATTTAGAGGGAGCCATGGGCACTGTCCCTGTCTCAGCAGTGAAGTGAAAACAGAGCAACAGCTGCCCACTGAGGGAGCCAAGGGTCTCCCCTCTCTCTTCACTGCATTGCTCAGTAGGGAGAAAGCTCTGCTTTCCACTTATTGGTAGGGAATGAGTCCTCAGACACTTATCCCAGCCTACTTCTGGAGGACTCCAACTTCTGGGTAATACAAGAATTACACTGGAATCAAAACTTTAGGTGGGATCTAAGGCCATGGGGACAGAAAATGCCATAGCATCTTCCCATCCCTGGTGTGCAGTCACTACCCAACCTCACACCTTTCTTCTACAAAGTGGGAACCAACCAGCAATTGTCATCTTCTTTGTGGGTAGATTTTACCAGACCTTCTTCTTTTCTGTTCTCTGTTACGGCAAGATCGTATTTCTATGATATATCGTAATATGATATGCCACCTAGATATTTTTCTCATTTCCTTACCAGAGAAATGAATGCTGGATATGCTGGATGTGGGTTGTTTCAGCCAATCTCACAAACATCATCATAATCATAACAATCATCAATAATAATAATAATAATAATAATAGGAAGAAGAAGAAAAAGTGTTAGATTGGTATTGCAGCAGTAACAAGAAGCACTTAGTTTCCTAAGAACTTTCACAAACAATACTGCGTCTAGACAGCTTTACAAAAATGTATTTACTTCTAGCCTTAAAAGCAGCAACCCATCAGTAAACAGAAGAGTCTTGTAAAGGAAGAACAAATTTGGTCTGAGAAAACTTGGATAAACTGCAGCTTCTACAAAAAGAGTCGTGACATTTCTAGTAGGATAGTTTGTCCTACTAGAAAGGTTTCACCTTAAAAGCATGCAGAGAATTTAGTATAGCGCAGAAAAATGTAAAGACCAGGTGGAATTTACAGGGATTTGGATATGAGGTGTTCAAAAGTCTGGGCATCTCAAAACCCCTATGCATTTATGTCACTGAATGATGCCCTGTGGACTTCCATTGCTCTTGCATGGCCCTTAAAATACTGCCTTCAATTTACACTGAAGTCAGTGGATTATCAGATAACTCAGCAGTTCAGGAGAATTGAACTCTGTGAGGGGCTGAGTCTTAAACAAACCTAAAAGTTTGTTTTGAGTATTTTGTCCAGTTCTGGGCCCCTCATTTCAAGAAGGACATTGAGGTGCTGGAGTGTGACCAGAGAAGGGCAACGAAGTCAGTGAAGGATATGGAACACAGATCCTATGAGGAGCTGGTGAGCGAGATGGGGGTGTTCAGACTGGAGAAGAGGAGGCCCAGGGGTGGCCTTAGAGCTGTCTACAACTACCTGAAAGGAGGTAGTCCCCTGGTGGGGGTCAGTCTCTCCTCTCAGGTAACAAGTGACAGGATGAGAGGACATAGTCTTAAGCTGCACTAGGGCAAGTTCAGGTTGAACACAGATCCTATGAGGAGCTGGTGAGCGAGATGGGGGTGTTCAGACTGGAGAAGAGGAGGCCCAGGGGTGGCCTTAGAGCTGTCTACAACTACCTGAAAGGAGGTAGTCCCCTGGTGGGGGTCAGTCTCTCCTCTCAGGTAACAAGTGACAGGATGAGAGGACATAGTCTTAAGCTGCACTAGGGCAAGTTCAGGTTGGACATAGAATTTCTTTGACCAGAGAAGGGCAACGAAGTCAGTGAAGGATATGGAACACAGATCCTATGAGGAGCTGGTGAGCGAGATGGGGGTGTTCAGACTGGAGAAGAGGAGGCCCAGGGGTGGCCTTAGAGCTGTCTACAACTACCTGAAAGGAGGTAGTCCCCTGGTGGGGGTCAGTCTCTCCTCTCAGGTAACAAGTGACAGGATGAGAGGACATAGTCTTAAGCTGCACTAGGGCAAGTTCAGGTTGGACATTAGGTAGAATTTCTTTACAGAAAGGGTCATTAGGTATTGGAACAGGCTGTCCATGTTGGTGGTGGACTCACTTTCCCTGGAGGTATTTATGGAGAGACTGGACATGGCACTTAGTGCCACGGTCTAGTTGACATGATGGTGTTGGTCTCAATCTCAGAGGCCTTTTCCAACCTTAATGTTCTGTGATTCTATACAAGTGGGCTAAGTAAGACAACAGTTTATCTGACAGTCAAGGATCTCCTTTGGTGCCAGATCTTTAAGGTGCTTTCACCACTACCTTGCTGACCCTCTCTCCAACAGCTCCTGAGTGATGCAGACATTCCTGAGGAGTTGCTGGAGTAAAGCAAGTCAAATAATCCCCATGATAATCTGTGGTGAGTAGCTGGTTCAATAACCCCACCTGTAGTATGTCATGTCTTTGCCAAATTGAGGTGGAAAAGTGTGTCTGAGTTACCAAGGATAATTCTCTATAGTCATAGGCAACTACTTCATTTAATTCCTTTCATAGACCATTCTTAAAATGAATTAAAATTTCTTTTTAAAATTTCTAGTAAAATATACCACTAACACTTTCCCTGGTTTTATGCCATTTTTCACTACTTACATCTCCTTAGCTATGGTTTCCCTCAGAATTTGTGCTCATGCTTTGCTTATTACTGAATATAGGCTAAAAGTTCTGTGTTTTTTGCCTCCAGTGACAGATAGGGAAAAAAAAAAGCCATTCTTCCTGGACATGTAATTGTATATGTGAATGTTTTTCAGTGTAGAAACAGGGATATCTAGTTCCTCCTTAAAGGTTCAAAAAGTATTCAGGAAGTCAAAATGCTCTTTCACGTATGTTTCAACATTAGATTGGTAATTTCCATAACCAAAATTTTATTACCCAAACTTCCCCTTTTAAAAGTAACCTGAAAAAGTGCAGCAAGGACATACAGTAATCTTTTAAGTCCAGATGCTTCTAGAGTATCTAAAATATATGCATACATGTACACTATATGTATAGAAATTTGTGTCTTTGTTTAGCATATCATCTGCTGTGCTATGATCACTTCTCTGTGTTAGATTTGTTTGGGGTTTTGTTTGGGTTTCTTTTTTCTGAAGACTCTGTAACAATTAAAAGAATAACTAATGACCTCTGTCAGTACAACATGTGCTAGTATTTTTGCAAAAGAAGGTGTGTGCTTGACAGAGTAAGCTTCAGCTCTCGGAAGGCTTTGCTTTTGTATTGCTGACATACAGAGCACAAAGAGAAGGATCTGTCCTCCCATATACCTATTCACTCCCCATGGGTAAAAGAGAAAAGTTTCAAATCACTGATTTAGCAGCCTGCTTGGTCTTTTTTTAACTTGACTTTTAAGGGGCCAGGAAAAAAAGGAATTCAGACTCATTCAGTTGGAAAAGCTGATAAATACTTTCACTGATTCAGAAGTGAGGAATAATCCACTCAAAAGAAATGGGGTGAATTTGGAGATTTTTTACCACCGAAAACAGAACCAGGGGACATACGAATTCTCAACAGCTACAATAATCCCAGGCTATTAACAATGGGCAAAACTGAGTTTGCTTGAATTTAAATTAGTTTAATGTGTTGCCATAAATAGTTATAAATTTTAATAAGCTACTGTATTATAATTACCGCACTCATTTTTCTTACTCAGTGGAGGAAAGTAAGTCTTTTGTGTCAGTGGGAATGATCTCTATAGGATAAATACCATTATACTACTGAAAACTGGGACAAAAATGCTTTTTTTTTTTTTTTTTAGGACAATTCCCAGGTCATTTTCAATTTCCAAGATATCCCTATTGCATATTGATTCCACTTTTGTTTTCCTTGCTCTTTTCCTCTTTTTGTAGCTGAAGTAGTTATCACTTGTTAAAACATCCTTTGCAATATCTAACACTTCCTTGAGGGAGTTTTCATTGTTGATTCCTCTTTTTATAGTCCTTGTAGACTTCTTGTTTATTCTTACTCATTTTTGAAGGAATTTTTTGTCCAGTTAGGTCTAGAATTCTTTCCTCAATACTTTTCTGCCTTACTTTGAGTAAAAAAATGACAGATCATTGAAGTCATTGCCAATAATTTCCATTATTCTTTCAAGATTTGTCCAAATAAAAAATTATTTTTCTACTACTTTATGTGCTTCTTTTTAGTTAAGTTAATCAATGCAAAATCCAAGATCAGTTTTCCATAGCATCTTCCTACTTTTCAGAAATCATGCTTGTGTCTGTGCTCCTTGTTGGTAACACAGAGACAATCTGATGAAGAAATGTTTGGTTCTCATTTCCAGCAGTGCTAAGCTAGAAACATTCATTCTCAAATCCCTCTAATGGAATGCAGTATTTCCACTCAAGATGCAATAGCCAGAGTGTTTATTTCACATGACGTTAGCCGTATCATAGTCTATCTAAAGGTAGATTTTAGCTTTAGATTTTTAGTCTTATCTGAAGGCCTATAGAAATCAGGTGAATCAATGGTTTGTGAAATCCTATTCCTTGCATATATTTTATCATAACTATCTTCAGGTATTTATATCCACAGACATATAGGATAAAATAAAGGAAAGATGGCAGAACTTTGCAGTTAGTGTTTTCTTAAGATACTTCTATAAACAAATGATCTAAAACCCTTGATCAATACATGTAAGTATAAGGTGGTTTGCACTATGTATCAAAGTGATACAATAATTAATATCCCTTATAATAATCTACTGCATTTTTCTACTTGTCTATAAGGCACTGCAATGGAGTACTTAGATTTTATAATGTTAACAAATTATTTCATTTCTTTGCAAGAAAACTGAGTTATCTCACATTCATCTATCAAATAGGACAACTGGAAAGCAAGTGAAAATTTAATATTTTGCAAAGGATAAAACATAGATATTTATCTAAGAATTTTTTATTTGGAAAAGATCAGTGAGCATGAAATTCTTGCACCACAGTATGCTGATTCCAAATATTTTTTCTGAATGAAGGGCAAGTTCAAATACCTGAAACTGAATATTTGGTATGGCCTTTGTCTCTAGAGTCTCTATATATCATGGCCATATTCATTTGTCTCTAGAGTCTCTATATATCATGGCCATATTCATTTACCTCTTTAAGAAATCATGGGTTTTAATTTTCTTGAAGAGCATTGATTCAGAGACTTCACAAGACCAATGGCACAGGTGATTAGCAGCAACAGGATCTATCCAAGAGAAGCTTACCCTGCCTCTCACAGACATGGAAATAAATGAAAATTTGAGACTATTAAACAGTAAATGTATTCTAATAGCAAAATTGTCCATAAATACACATCTATAACTCATAAAATTATGCACTCTACATCTGAAATTCAATGTATTGAGTCTCATTTCATATATTTTGGCATACAACATCACAAGTAGTCTTTTTATTATACTGAATGCCTTTGCCTAAAAATATTTGCAGTTCTGTTGATCAGCTTTTCCAGAAAAACAAGATAACTTCTAACATTTTATGTTTCCCCATTTGGAAAAATATACTTTCAGTTTATAATTTGGCCTATATATTTTCAGAAACAATACCCCAAGGGTACCAAATATTTTTGCTTTTACCTGTATTTTCCACCTAAATGGTCACTTGCTTACACAGGTCAGGTTAATAGTCAAATCCTATCTGTCTACACCATCTTTGGTAATATAGTTCTTACTGTCAAGGCATTGGCTATCTTTGTGTTTATAACTGGGCTAACTGCCTCCTTAGGAACTTGGTCCTTGCAATAATCATCTCTAGAAAACAAAACAAAAAAACCTGTTAGATATAATTTTCTCTGTACTTTTTAAAATTATATAATCATTGCCCCAGTCTTTTTTTGGCATTACTTGCCACAGAGACATTTAAATCCCCGGAACTAAAGTTTTATCATTTATGATATTTCTTTTGCATAAAACATCTGATCATTATAGTTTTTCTACTAATTACCATTAATTCAGTATATTGCTTTCTAAATGTAAATATTTTTTTCCATTTTACGAGTCAGTGCTAGATGGTGATGGATTTACTTAGTATCATCTTTCTTCTTGGTCATATTATGCTGGGAGAAAAGATGTTGCTGGGCACAGCTTTGTGTGTCTGAATCTCACCTGCAGAACTGTGCAGATTTCTCTATTGCATGATGGCCAAAACAGTGAGAGAAAATATTCCTCTGAAGCCAAATGGACAGGAAATATTGCTGCAGAAGAGCATGAACTGGAGCCAATACAGAGTTGTTAATCCTCATAGAAGCTTCTGAATAACAAATAGATACATAATTCTCTCTGACACTCACACAAACAAAACAGACACTTTGAACTTATACTGTTGAAACCTGTATATTCAATAGCTGAGATACACAATGCACTCAGTAAAATAAATAATAAATGAACAAATAAGAGTCTTTGGATAGTTTAGTTGGCTGGCTATGGAGCTGTCATCCTTGGTTAATGAATCCAGACAATTTCATATTTCTAAAGAAAAGAGTTCAAAACTGAAATGAAAGAGAAATGGGTCCAAATCCCAAGTCATCCTGGCAGCAGCATGCTGTCTGATTGGTTCTTTCTCATCAGAAAGTTACCACTTTTGCAGATTTTGAATAATCAAGACCATATACAGATGTGTCCACGTTAGGACAGTTTTCCCATTTTCTGTTAGGTGCCACTATTTGGGAAAGAGAGGAACACGTGACCACTGTCTTGACCAAAGTATTACCCTATTAGAAGCTGTTCCTATGTCAATATTTCAAAGAAGTACCTTTTGTTCCCATGAATCATGTAGCCCAGAGGTCAGTTATTCATTGTCCCACTAATCAGACTTGTATTTTCCATTCTTACTCAAGTAATTTTTTGGATGTCTTTCAAGCTGGCCTTACATTCTGCTTCAGTGATGTGTACACATTAGTGGCTGAGTTCTGTGTGCTAAAATATGCACTCTTACTAATATGGGAGAAAATTTTAATTTTAGGAATGTATCCACATATGGTAACATGTTTATCTTTTAGAAAGTGCACATGTATGACATTGGATTATGGAAATAATTTGACTCTACTTATGTTAGAGAAAATGTCAGACTAATTTTGTTTAAGTACTTTCCCACAGACCCTGTCTTTCAACCTGAACGAGAGAACATGCATGAGGTTTCACATTGAAGCAGAAGCATTTCAAATACAGAATTCTATCAGACTGCTAGATAAAATCTGTTAGATTTCAAGTTTTTCTGTATGCTCCAGAGAATGAGAGAATCTTTGGTGGCTTGACTTTGGCTGGCTGTCAGATTCCCACCCAGATGCTCTCTCACTCCCCTTCCTCAACAGGACAGGGGGATAAAATAAAATGGGAAAGCCAGTGGGTCAAGATAAAGATGCAGAGGTGTCGTGGTTTAACCCCAGCCATCAGCCAAGCCCCACACAGCTACTTGCTCACTTCCCCACCAGAAGGATGAGGGAGAGTCAGAATGGTGAAAGCTAGAAAGATTCTGGGTCAAGATAAAGGCAGTTTAATAGGGAAACCAAAAGCCATGCACACAAGCAAAGCAAACCAATAAATTAATTCACTGCTTCCCACGGGCAGGCAGGTGTTCAGTCATCTCCAAGAAAACAGGGCTTCAACATGGATGATAGTTACTTGGGAAGTAGTCCTGTTCAGCAGTAGCAAAAATACTGGTGTGTTATCGACACCTTTCTAGCTAGCACCGTAAAGCACAGCACTATGAGTTTCCTGTCAACTAGACCCAGTACAGGAAAACACTTAACCAGTTACTGTCATGGACAAAACAGATTTGATCTGCGGAAAATGAAATTAATTAGTTGCCAATTAAATTAAAGTTGGATGGTGAGAAACAGACAGGAACTGAAAAAAACTAAAAAATAGACAAGAACTAAAGCCTACTCCCTGCCCTTCCCCAGTTCAACTTCACTCAATCAACTCCAAGTCCTCTATCTTCTCTCCCCCAGGTAGCACAGGGGGATGAGGAATGAGGGGCTGCAGCAAGTCCAGAACACCTCCTCTCTACCTCTCCTTCCTCTGCACACTTTTCCTTCACTCCTGTGTGGGACCTTCACATGGGCTGCAGTCCTTCCTGCTCCAATTTGGGCTTTTCATGGGCTGCAGTTTCTTCAGGGAAGATCTATGTGCTGTGGAGCAGGCTGTGCAAACATTTAATAAAAAGCAACAAATCAACAAAAATACCTGGAGGAAAAAAGGGAAAGCAAATGGCTCAGGTATGAGGTGAGAATCAAGAGAAATTATTTTCATTTAAAATTACTAAAGAGCACTATGTGATGTATTTGTTTACCTCACTGTTTTTCATGTCTAAAAAACTCTTACGTATCCTCAGAATTTATTTCTCTAATAGCTCATTACAAATTAGTAAGTATAATTTTCAGAGTCTTTTCCCTATAATCTTCTACTAAGTGGCTATATGGCAATTTTGCTAATCAATATCCTCATATTTCTTCTCCCTTGCATAATGCACTCTACTTATTTCAGTATCAGTGTGCTACAATGGCTTTAAACACTTTTTTATCATTTCTCAGTAGCATAGAATAACTAGAATATAATGTTGTATACACTGACCAAAAATATATAAAAGGCAGAACTGGAGCCTTCAGATTCAGTAATTACCTTTGAATATAACAGTGATCTCTCTGGTTTGCAGCATTAATATAAAGTATTTTATAACTTCCTCATAGTCATTTTTGATCTATTTAGAATGACTGGAATAATTTCTAAATACCACCTGCCAGTAAATTCTTACAAGAGAAGATGCGAACTGGGATGCACATTACATATATTTATGCTCTGTGAGGCTGATATCTAGGAAGAATGTATATTATTTAATTTATCTTAAAATCTTTGTTTTTTAAAATTACTAAGTCCATGAAAGGCTCCAGTTGTCAAAAGCACCTTTTTCCACAGGGCATGCATAAAAAAATATGCTTGTATACTGTGTTGAACTTCATAAACTTGAACTATGAGAGGAAATCTGGGAAACATCTTTGGTTTTTTGCTTTTCTCAATAGTTTCTGTGAACAGTTAGATAAACTTTACAAATGTCCACTGGAATGAAGGTTAAAAAAAATTTAGCAAGCTCAAGTCAAAGGAATTCAGGCATGGATTTGCTGGAGCCTAACTGCCCAACCCTATCAAAACCGTGCTGCTTGTGAACAAGCAGTAAGCAGCAGAAGGAAAACACTGCCAAGGTTGGACTTCAGCTGCAGAACAGCTTTGAGAAATGAACTTGAAAAAATCTTCCATTACAAAATCCCATCCAACTCTCACCTTAAGTATCTTTATTTCCATAAGAGATAGAAGGAAAGTCTAGACATCAGGAGGTTCTCTCCTCCCAACACCATTTCAGCATCTTTCCCATTTAATGTCAAATGCATGCATAGTCTTTGAAAGAGAAACCAAACCCTCAAAATGGTTCTCTTTCTTAGGAACCTGTTCCTTAGCAATGAGCTAGGAAGCACGAAACCATTTTGAGTAAGGAGATGTACATCAGCAATTGCTGCCACCTGGGAACCATTATGCAAAAATGGAGAGTTGAAAAAAGTGTTTCTTTGAACTGAATCTGAACACCAAAGTACATACTAAATGGAGTGAGCTATGGGACTCAAAATGGAGCTTGATCATTTACCTTCTCATCTGTTAGTCTGTTTAGAAAAAGATAAAGATGGAGAACAATGCATTCAAAAGCAAAGATAATGACTCACACTACAACTACAACTGCAACTCCAAAGCAGAGTTGAGAACTTTGGAGTGGGCAGATCTGAGCAATCTGAGTAAGCTTTGAGCCTGTCTTTCAGAATAAGCAATCAATACATAAGCCAGAGTACATAGGAAATCACTGTAGTCTAAAATACTGACATACAAACAGGTAGTAAAAAGATACACAGGAGGTCATGCTGTCAAAGCTGGAATACCAAACACATGTAAGACTCACTCCTGACAGTAAAGATTTGTCATGCATATTCTTTGGAGGGAAAAGACCATTTTATTCTGATAGAAAGCTGTGAATCATTTGCTGTTAAGAACAAAAGCAATATATGAAGACAGGAAAAGAGAAAAAAAGATCTGTGCTTTCATTATGTTGTAGAATCAATCGTGAAACAACATAATTTGGAAGAGACCTTCATAGATCACCCAGTCCATATTTTTGTGGGAAAGGAAGCCTAGATGAAATTATCTAGCACTCTATTCAACTGTATCTTGAGAACCCCCTGTGATGGGGACTCAACTATGTCCAGTGGTTCCAATACATTATTTTCAGTGTAAAAAAATTACTTTCTTATGTACAGATGAAACCTCTCCTAGTGCAGCTCTACCCATTGCCCATTGTCTTGTTCACATAGTTCCTTGTGAATCTTTGTCAGCTTTGCAGTCACTCTTTAAGTGATGGAATACTGTGATGAGGTACCCACTGAGCCTTTTCTTCTTCAGTCAGAAAAGACCTAACTCCTTTAGTCTTTCCTCATAGGACAGGTTCTCCAGCCCTTTGATCTCTTTGTGGCCCTCCTTTGGACCCTCTCCATTCTGTCTGCATCTGTTTTCACTTATGGGGACCAAAACTGTACACAGTATTCCAGGTGCAGCCTGACAAAGTGCTGCGTAAAACTAGTTTACATAGTAGATATCTTCATAAGCACTTCTATAGCCCTTTGAGTCCCTGTGTTGATATGAACCTGAAGTTGCACCATCCTTGTTCACCCTGATAAGAAATTCTGTGCTTTTGTTTTATTTTGTGTTCCTTCACTGTAATAATTAGATTTTGGATCCAACTGGGATTATCACATTTTACCTCTGTATTTTAGAGGTGCAATATTGGAAAATTACCAGACCGTAAGAAAAGATGAGACTTACAAGAAGTTCTATTTGCAATTATATTAACTTTGATGATGCACTGGAAATTAAGAAACTTTGCTTGATGCACAACTGCATGTCTTGGATTCCTTCAGATGCTGTTATGTGTTCACTGTGAGAAGCTCAACCACCCAAGCACTCTGCTGCCTTTTAGTAATTCTGCCAGGTTTTTTCATAGTTAGATTGTCTTTTAAAATACCCACAGAGCAGTCTTATGCCACTGTGCACAGTTAATCTAAAGTGGTCTCTAGCTGTCACCATCAGCAATTGAATTGCTGTAGAACGGAGAAAACATTTTTGTCCCCTACTAAAATTGAATCCACCTGGCTCTACTTCACAGTTAGCTAATACCACATGCTCCAGTGAGCAACTGTATGTTTGTCTTTCTGCACAAAGATGTGTGTAACTGCACACACACAAGTTAGTTCATTATAATTTCTCTTTTTCAGACATATGCCATAATGATCTCTGATTCCCAATAGCTTTTGAAGTTTGTTTCAGTTCAGGTAGTGTTCAGTTTACTGAATGTACGAAGAGAGTCTGAACTCCCCATGTCTCTGGAGTCTGCAAAAGACAGCTGCAGCTTTCTCAAGATGTTCAGTATTTCCTGCTATAGGGCCCAATTCCCTCCTGAGAGCTGCACATGAATAAGAACTCACTCTCTGCACACAGTTGTTTCTTCTGCAAGAAAGGAAGCAATAGGATCAGCCTTAGGGATGCAATGCTCTTCCACAGAAAGATGCTCCTTCAGAAAAAACAATCCAAGAATAGTAGAGATCAGGGCAATGCCTGAAACTTTTCCCACTCCCTGCACCTTCATATCTCATTGTGACTACATCAAACTCCTAATATTTTTGAAAGCTTGTTGAAGAGAACTATCATACATTTCTACAATCAGGGAAACAGGAGAGTGGTTTTGGGGTATATTGTTATCAGAGTCTTTTTACCTTTTCTGTTGAATATGCAACTGATCTACACATGCCAAAGTTATCCTGGATGATGAGAGAAGTGTTGAGGAGTTACTCCTAATTCATCTCTCTTGACTTAGGCAGATAACTTGGGCCCAGAACTTTACCTTCATCACTCTTATCTTGAGAGACTTAACTGATGTGCTTGAATTAGAGGCTTGGCTAGCCTAGGTTCTCTGTGTAGTCAAAAGAGACTGCAACTTCAATTTTCTGAATCTTTCAGTCTTACTGAGTTGGAAAAGAGGGAGATTAAGATACCTAAACTTTATGTGCCTCAAGTAAGTGCTGTGAGTAAGGAGGATTAAATCAAGGCTTTGGACCACAGCAGTGATGAAGGACATCCTAACTGTTCAGTGTCAACTAATGGCCTCTGTTTCATAGAATACAATGCTTTTGCAGGCTTTCTTCAGATTTTGTGCTCTTAACAACCCCTTTCCTAAAGTAACCTCAGCTCCAAAGCCTGAGCACCTGACTTAGCCAAGCCTGTATGAGAAGCCATACCTCTGTCATGATGTCCTTGCCAGTGTTGCACCCTAGACAGCCCTTTTAGGTGTCTTCTCATATCCTGTGGGCAAACCTGATGATAGTTCTGGACATTGTGGGTAGGGGGGATGGATGTATTCTGGAGGACTGTCAGTACACAAATGATTTAGCCTCAATCTTTACTTTTGGGAATTTTCCAGATACTAAACCATTTGATTTGAAAGTTCTGCTACCACTAGGAGACGACATATTCTCCCCAACATAAATGGCTGGTAGTGCAAAACAAAAGTAGCTAAATGTACTATGAAATGCAACTGTGGCCAGCAGAGAGCATGGAGGCATAAGTTCATCACGCAGCTGTATCTTCATTTGGGCATTCCTCATCCTTACGATTTTTTTAAAGAATGAAAACTGTCTAAACTTTGCATGCAACATTTCTTCATGCCAATTTTTTTTCTTAGAATACTTTATATAAGTTTCTAGACATTAATTGAATTTGAGTCAATAGTGTTATGTTTACATGGGAATCACAGAATCATAGTAAATACAGTCCCAAGAGGTCATCTAATACATCTAGTTGCCCATAGGCAAGATCAGCTATGACTAAACTATTCTTGACAGATTTTTGTCTCACCAGTTCTTGAAAACTTCCAGTGGCAGAAGTTTGCACGTTCTTCCTTGGCAGTGTGCATTAGTGCTCTGCTATGCCTATAGTTGAAATGATTTCTCCCAATTGCCAACCTGAATCTTTCTTTCTGTCATTTAAGGCATTGCTTCCTGTTCTATCTGCAAGAAATAAGTAGAACAGTTTATTCCAATCAAATATTTTTGAGTTCTGAAAATTTTAGTTTTAATCTGTTTGACTATTCTCCAGATTTATAAACATCATACTTGTTAATCTGTGCAGTTATGATGCCTTCTGCTTCTTCCCCACAGGTTACCATCCACATTTTCCCATAAAATCTAATCAGATTGGTTAGATATAATTTCTTCCCATCTAATTCTTAAAACCAGATTTGTTTGGGGTTTTTTTTTTGCTTTGTTGTTGGTAGTTTTTAAACTATAATTATTTTTATATCTATCTATATGCATATCTAATCTATATCTATATGTTACTAGGAACTCTGAATGTCTGGTCTATATAATTTCCTGGTTCACGCTTTTTCCTGCCTCTCCTTTTACGGACAAGTACTCTTTGCCTCTTTGGAGCCTCCTGAAAATGTATCCATTCTCCACACATGCTCATAGACAAACACAGTAGTGTTTGAGCATGTTTCAGACACTCCTTAGGGGTTCTAGACTAAATTTTTCTTGGCTGAATTTAGTTTCAACAAGACTTCTACAAGGAGTCTCTGAGCAGTTCTTCTGTATTGAACTGAGTTCTGATCCCACTGTGAATGAGTCTAGTTAGCCATCTGATCACAGGTAATGTTTTTCTAGTGAAAGTTAGAATTGAGACCTCTCAAAAATCAGATCTTCCCTCATTCTTACTTTCATCAGACAACAATGCTATCTCCCCCTGAAAATCAAGTCATCTTTTCCTTCTAATGAGTTAACTATCTTAGCTAGGAATGCATATTTTCCTCATTGTGCATAGCAATCTCTGTGCTGATTTTTAAGATGTATGACTTTAATAAGCTGATACCAAAAATCTGAGCTGCATCTTATGCTTGCTGACTGCCAAATGTTCCAAATATCCCCAATCAATATCCCCAGCTTTCTTCTAACAGCTTGTATAATATGTGAAATATTAGCCATGGAAAACATCATGTGACATCAAAGGTTAGTTTGCAGCATGGAACAAAATTAAAAGTTTTAAAAGGGGCACTTGAACACTGCGTGTTCATTTTAACATTTGTATGAGCAGCCACCTGTATTTTTTCATGTGCCTCAATCTCTGAAAGGCTCCCTGTTCTGTTACAGTGGAATGCCACGCAAAGTTATCAGCTGGTATTTCAGTCCACTTACATACTCAATGAGGGATAGTGCCTGAGAACCTGACAGATGTCGGGAATCCATCTGACTAGAGGACTGGAGTTGTCTTCCTCTTCTGAGATGAATAATGGACTCAACTATCTGCTGACACAAAATCTGGGAAATGAAGCAGCAAACTCTCCATGAGAAAGAGAGAAACATGGCCTTTCTTCAGATCAAAACATGGCTTTCACCTTTTTTAACAGTACCCTTTTGTTCTTTGTCAAAATGCACTCTGGTCTCCATTGGACCCAGAAGCAGAGAAAACAGGCACAGTGCTATTGAAGAACATTTTTTAATACTATTTTTACCTTTTTATTAGTGTTTCTTCCTGATCTCAGTAGAAAGTTACATAAAATTAATACAATTATTTATTCTGTCTAGTTCATAAAAAGGTTTAGGGTCATGTTTTCTTTGACAGAAGAGAAAAAAATATACTCAGTATAGTTTAACCATACTGCTTTATTTGCTTTAAGCCTCTCATAAAGAATAACATTAATTTTTCCTTAAAAAATGTAAGCAGGTTTCTAAAGCCTGATTTACAATGGAATTTCCAAACAAAAATTCAGAATGGTGAGGTCCTATTTAGGAGGGGAATTTCAGCAGAGAAATGTTCTCAGACATTAATTTTATGGCTTATTGAAAACCACTTGTTTGAAATCTGACAGTGTTTATGCAAAATTACTTTCCCCACTGTGGGTCATATCTTAAATATTTAACTTCTGTCTGCTTTGTATTAATTCAGGATAAACACAGTGTGTGGTACAAGTCTGGATTTTATTTTATTTTTACTGTGTTCAAAGAGCCTGAAGAATTCAGCGAAGATTTATTCTCTGCTAGGAAAGACCTGCTTTTCATCATCTGGTTACTCAGATCCCATAAAAAAAGTTAAATGCTTGACAGAACCTCAAGTCCTAATCAGTGTTGGCAAGGTAGTGTCCAAATGACATGAAACCATGGTTCTTTGGTGTTCTGCAATGAAAACTTAAGTGCTCTATATTAATTATAAATAAACTAGTGTGCCAGGACTTCAATGATACTGAAAATTTGCTGCAACAAGAAAGATTCCAGAGAGATAGAGGGACATTCAAAATTCACTGCCAGAGTTCAGTGCTCCAGAATAGGTTGGAGTGAGACTGTGGACACACTGTCTCAATATATAGAGGAGGCAAGATTTGTGGGATTATTTTTCCAAACCCAGTTAAACACAGTGAGTTTGAAATTTGCTGACAAGTGGTGAAGTTTGATGGTCTCCATTTTTTTTGGTGCACTTATAAATGCTGGCCATAAGAAGATTTAAATAATAGCTTATTCAGTCCTATATGTCCCCAGCCAGTCCATCAAATTTCAGTTGGTGGCCAAGCAGTGAAGCAGGAATTAGATATTGTGAGGTATCAGCAAAATCAAGATGAAATTGGTAGTATTATAAGGATATGGGGAAATAGGGAACTTGGACTTGGGGAATAAAAACAGGTAAAAGAGGAAGTAGATGTGGACCTAGACTCATTGGAATAGGGAAGGACATAGGAAGGATAGAATCAGTCATGCAATGAAAGGAGGAGTTGAAGAAGTGAGAAATAGGAAATACAGAAAGATAATAGCTGATGGAAGAAAAAACATAGGGGAGACAACAGAAAAAGTTTTGATACAAGCACAGTAAAAAGGACAGAGTGGAGTCATGCAAACTATAGTAATCCTGATAAATATGGAGACATTATAGTTTCCTGGAACACATTCTATGAGGTAAATTAGATACTAAATTCTTAGAAAGTATCTGTTAATATTGTTTTTTCCTCAAGATATTTACAGTTGCAAGAAGTAATCAAATATTTTCATTCATTGAGTGCATTATTCATCATGAAAGTGTACTATTTGCAAAGTTCAAGGAAAATGTAATTTCAAATGCACACAGTCCTAGATTTAAACTAAAAGCAGAATTCTAATTCAGTTTCTGAGTTATCAAGTCCAAAGAGCAGCCACAAAAGGTCCTGAAGGCTGAGGAAAAGAAGATCATTTAAACAACTGGTAGCATGAAACTGGCATTGGGAGTAAGGTCATGATGATGGCTCATGGTGTATGTCTGTTTCTGCTCATATTCATGCAATCTTTTATACATAAACAGTCAAATTAAAATCAACATGAATGCACAAAGTACAGCCCTTATTTTCTGATGTGAACCTGGGGGAATACTTC
This sequence comes from Acanthisitta chloris, assembly GCF_000695815.1. NCBI lineage: Eukaryota > Metazoa > Chordata > Aves > Passeriformes > Acanthisittidae > Acanthisitta > Acanthisitta chloris. Next base: position 18,618 of record NW_008689774.1, on the reverse strand, counting down.
TATCACTGATATGTAAAATGAGTCCATTATTTAGAATTACTTCTTATTTTAGACTAATAACCACATGAGGCTTAAAACCAATAGATTTGACTGATCTTTTACATACCTATTATATTTACCTAAATATTTTCAGTTGCCCTCTTACTGGCTTGAGTACTGACTTTATTTGGAGCTGTACAGAGTTCAATGTCTGCAACAAAGCATTTTCAATTTAATTGGAAGATAAAGGGATAAAGAAAGATGAAGTGATTGCACTGCATATTTGAGACAGTACCTGAAATAAACCCAATAACCTGATTTCAGAATTGCCCATACCCTGGTTCATAAATCTTCACTTTGGATATGTTCTTTATTCTTTTAACTGTTCAGTGTAAAATCCTGTCCTCTTACATTGGTGACACTTTAAAGGTTTTCTTCTTTCTCTGAAGGATGTTTCCTGGATGACAGGAAAGGAAATTGAAGCAGCAAAAAATGTTTTTGCACACATCATTGATGCTCAATCATTTTAGCTCCTGACCTCACCCTACTCAATTAAGAAATCCTTGGAGCCTCAAGACAGCATCTGACTTGCAGAGTACTGGGTGCTTTCTGCTTCATTTATTGCTCATGGTGCCTTAACAGGAAAACATGCTTCACAAATTAAGAAGAGTATGGACAGTGTGCTTGTGTGTCTCTACACAAACACACTCTCATATATCCATGTGCATGCACATGTACATATATACACATATGCTATAGCTGAATTCAGTCTGCATCTTTGCAGTTTGATAAAGACAAAACGTTTGTGAAGTTTATGTTGCTTCTTAGAAATAAATGTAGAGCCACATAAAGTCTGTGTTTATGCACCTCTGTGTAAAAATATTTTTTAAAGCTCGAAGATATATCTGAATGTGTAAATATATATTTTCAGATATATGTGAATGTGTGCCTAAATGCATGTGTATGCACTCTCTATACACAGCTGATGGTGTTTCAGTCCAGAAGATACTTTAAGCTCTGAAATCATATGGCTAAGCTCAGAAATAACATAGACGCAAAACTTATTTGGGAAGGGAGGAGGATTTTTTAAATTTTGTTTTAATATCAAAGAATGGGGTTTGTCAAATGAATGCAGTTATGCTGTGAATAAGGGAACTGTGCAGTTAAACATAATTCCAAGCCACGTGGCAGACAAGATGCATCCCACAGAGGAAAATGGTAACAGGGAAGGGCTAGAGCCTTTTTATCCTACCTAGCAATTATCTGTTTGCAGGCTTAATGGTACTAATTTCTCTTTCCACCTTTCACCCCTAGTCTCCTAGTCTCATACAATGAATAAGATCTCAAAGGAAATGCTTTCTCCCCTTTGAACATAATTTTCTTCAAGAGGCTCATACAGGGTAAAGGATAAATAAAGAGTTCATCAGAGATAATTTCAGCCACTGAAAGCAGAAACCCTATCTTCAGGCAAGGGTGTTTTTCTCAGTGTGGCAGCAACTTGGCGTAATACAGTTATGGAAGTAGGCAAGGAGGGAACAGGTGTCTGTTTGCAGCATGTTGGCCTTTTGCTGGATAGATGAACTGTCAAAGATTGATCACACAGGACAGAAGTGCAAATGACTGCCGAATTGCAACCCTATAGCACTAATGAGAACCCAAAGGCAACCTCGCCTGGAAACCTGCAATTATTGCTGCTGGATCAGGCCCCAAAAATGCTGCTGACACAATATACTTTAAATTATATGTTTATGTTACAGGAAATGGCCCCTTTGGAGAAAACATTGAACTGACCTTCAGACCATAAACCCGTGTCCTCTCCTCCCTTACTAGTAATGGAATTGATTCCCAGAAGCCTTTTTAATATTACTGTTCATCTGTCAGTTTACTCTTTCTCCTTTTGAGGGCTCTGGGATAGCAGAGAGGAGTCAGAGAAGAGTAGAGATGAGGCTGCTGTTAAATAACTCTGATTTTTTTAAGAAAATAGTTTAGAAAAAGAAAATCAAGTGCAAATGGAAAACTCACATATTTGGCTTTCTACTCTACTGAAGGAAAATCATAGCAGTTTCAGCCTTAGAAGAACACATCCTAAACCAGTATGAATCAGCCTAACTGTTGAGTGCAGTGCTGCTTCACTAGTGGAATCAGTTTTTCTTGAGCACTGGACTAGACCACACCCTTCCTTGTCCTTTCCTTTATTTTTCTCATGCCTGTCATGAGATTCTTCTCTTATGTTTCTTTTTGTTTTATATCTCATTGTCACGCCAATCAGCATGACTAGAGCAATGTTTCTGTCACCAATATCAATTTTGCTTACTGTGCCTAATGTTTCAGTGCTTATTTGTGGGGGTTTTTTCAGGCACATCGTATGTTCCTGTTCCTAGAGGTGGGGCAGGAAAAAATAAGTTGCTTATTCTTTTTATTCATGAAGGATTTGAAATGTACTCGACTATTAAGGAAGCACAATTTCACATCAATATAGCACATTTTTTCCTCTAACCTCCTATCTCTTTTGGAATTATGAATTAATTGTGCCTCTCACACTAATTCTGAGCAATAAAAACAAGCAAAGAAAGATAAGACAAGACTCCTACATTCACAGAACATATTTATGGTAAAAACAAAATAAAAAAAGAGGAATATTAAACGTCTTTTCTTAACTCCAGTCACTAAATTCAAGCCCATAACAATGTTTGCTGTGAACAAGAGTTGGTTAAATCTGAAAACTGTGAGCAGTAGTCACCTACACAGAATCACCACAAGAATGGTATGCATAGCTAGTATGGAGTGCTGTCCTAGTTAATTAGGCTTCCTTCTCATTTGGGCTAATTAGCCTGGACACTAAATTGATGTCCCTAAGCTATTACCAACTCTAGATGTAACTTTTCAAGCCAATTTGGGGAATTCTGCCCCCCAAGACATTGCACAGCTTAAGGAGTGCTTGCAACACAAAGATATGTAACCAGATACCATCCTCTTGCTCTTTTACTTTGAACATCATCATACAACCCTTAAAGGTTTTCTTGAAAACCTGTATTTGGGAATGATGCAGGAAATCAATGGAACTGCCTGTTTGTCTGTCTCTATGGACAGAGCCTTACACAATGTGTGCTACTGAAATGTAAATAATAAATAAGATTCTCTCCCTGTGGACTCAATTATATGATCTACTAATGTAAAAGTGATTTTAAGGATGCCTTCATTGTGTACATTGTTTAAAATTTAACAAAGGAAGGTGACATATATAAAGACTGTCTTGAAAAGCAAAGCTGCAGACCAAATTTAATTTTAGCCAATACTGGAAAAGTTTTTATTTTGGACCTGGATTCATCTTTGTCATCAAATTAATGGGTATCTTTAAAATGCTCAAACATAGGAAGAATTGTATCAGAGAGAAAAAAAGACTAGAATAAGTGGACAGAAGCGGATACCAACACAAGTATGTCTGTTTGTGTGTATTATACATATATTTATACATGTGCACATAAATTACAGGTAGAATCTGCAAAACTGAACTGCAGTTTGTAAACTTGGCTTGTGTGACTTCCATTAAGGGCAGTCTGTCTGGTAGAATGAACGGTGCAGCAGTAAAAGTGGGCTTATAGCTCTTCCATCACTTCTGATGCCTACTTCAAGCTCTGAGGGAAGTGACATCTTTACAGACTTTCTGTAAGTAAAAAGAAGTTGACTTGCTCAGTTGTACATTTTTTTTGGTAGAAGATATTGCTTGGACTTCTTGACAAAGCATAGGAGGGTGAATGGGAAGATTCATTTGGCCCAAGAAATCACTTTAAAGAAGATAATAAGTAAGGTCCCCTATCACAAAAAGAAAGTATAAACCCCCGTCCCGCTAAAAGTCTTAAAATAATGCAGAAGCAGAAACACATTGAAAAAATAAACATGACTGCAAAAGGACTTTCTCATAAAAAATAGCCATTGTAAGATTTTTGCAGTTCTGACTGAATTTTAGTATTTTTATCTCTTTTCCTCATACCAGTTGCTAAAGTTAATCAAAGACAAAAGCATACTACTCTCAACTTCAGAAGGAGTGAAATCCAACTTTAACTTGCTGCCTGAATTCCAGTAAAATCTTTTGCAGTGGGAACTGTATTCAACTCATAGTACATAATCTATATAGAGTAGGTTAACTTGAGAAAGTATTTATGGGGTCCTTTTGAATTTCTGTTTTCTGCTAGTGTTCTTTAAAATGCCAGGTAATGTTGTGGAAACTAATAACACTGCTTCACCAAAGCTCTAAGCAATGTTTTATTTCTCGTCTTCTAGTTTTATTGAGAGCGTGCTGCTTCTTGCTAATAGAGCTGAGTAAACAATCTATGTACATTTTATTCAATTACTTTAGCTCTTTTTCTTCTTATGGTAATTACCTATGAGCAGACAATGATTGCTACCATTTGTTTGTTCCTCCCAACTACTTGCTGATTATTCTGCACAAGCAACTTGTAGCCTGTGTTATTGCAAACTGACTGCTTGCAAGTATTCCTTCGGGGATCAGTGATTGGTTGCCTAAAACCAAGTACTTGCTCCTTTTCCATGATTGGATGATCTACTTTGTCACAAAACACATTCTCATTAATAAATTCATAGCTTCATTCTGCAGCATGCTCTCTAGACCAACAATCTGAACCTAAAACATGGTGATAGGAACCTGCATATTAAATACAATATTTGTCATGAAAAATAAATCCTGACAAATACAGTCATTCCAAAACTGACATGCCATTCTCTGGGCAGGCATTTTAAAAATTTTGCTGTTGGCATTAACAATTAGAAGTGTGTATTTCATTCAGGTTCCTGTTGAGACAATTTCAATTGTCATTAGGGACTTCAAATTAATTCATAATAAGACCTTTAGTGTTTGGCACTGTTTCTGTACTGGATTGTAATGTTTCTTTTTAGTCCCTAGGTTCACTTTATGTGGAAATAGCAATTGACAAACAACTATGATTTGCATCAAAGCAAATACAGTTCTGAAAGTCTTTTCATGGCTGCTATCACAAGAAATCTCTTACCAGCCTTCTTTTTACCAAAAAGACTTTAATTTTTTAATATCTATATTTTGTAAAATTGTTTTCTAAACTACTGAAAGCTAAATTATTCCAAAATTATTAATCTGTTTTAAGGTAACTTTGAGATTGAGTCATATTACAAAGAAATCTGAAATAAACGTAAGACAAACTGGAAGATTTGGATCCTCAGGAGAGCATCTTATGCAGTCTGGCTTGAACTGTGCATCAGTTGCCACAGTCAAGGTCACTTTATTAGAGTCAACACCATTTTAAATAGGTGGCTGTTGATCTTTTCTGATAATACAGCATATAATACCACATAGATGTTTAATCTACCATGAAATCACAGCAGTGATTAAGTCATAGACTTGAATCTTTTTCTCAGAGTTCACTTTTGCTGGTCAAATCTGATTATTGACTGAAGGAACTTATTTCAGTTCACCTCAGTTTCCTGTGTTTTTCATTATTTCATTAGCTTGTTACCCAGTACTTGTGTTCCTATTTTGCTTCACAGCAGATTAACAGCTCTGTCCCCTTCATAATGTACTGTGCTGACTGCACAGGGTAAGGAGGGCACAAAGGGAGTTTCTGAGGAGTGGTTTGTGAGGCTTTGATTTCTTCCTGTGCTGGATAGTCTATAGGGGATGTAACAGAAGCAAATCTAAAAAGCTACATAGATTGCAAAATGCACAAATTATGATGCAAGACCATGGTACCTCAAAATTATTTTAAAATAGTGTTTAGGCTAAATAAGACCATTTGAAACATTCTCTCCTGCTATATAATTTAAGCAAAAGCCAGTAAGCTAAGTAAATATTTTATAGCTTCTTCCATTTAGTGCTTGCTGTGTTTTCTACTTCAGACCCAAGAAAGTACTTAAGTCCAGCTCTGGTTTCTGTTTCCAGACGTGCACCACTCCTGAACTGTAACAGTGAGTTGAGCATTTACTTTCAGACTTTAGGTTCTTCAGCTGTAAAAATTTTGTTTGTCTTTATTATTTCCAAGGTGCTTGTAGACTAATGAATGAAAGAAACTTTTCATAAGTCTATTTCACATCCATCCGTTTTGCCTGTAGCATACCTCTGGAGATTGGACAGATTAGCAAAGTGTTTGATACACTGCACAACATCCTTGTCTCTAAATTGGAGAAACATGCATTTGATGGGTGGACCACTTGGTGGATAAACAACTGGCTGGACGCTCACAACAGAGAATTGTGTTCAGTGGCTCATTGTCCATGTGGAGGCCAGTGACAAGTGGTGACCCTCAGGGTTACTGCTGGGGCCGACAACATCTGTTCAACAGATGTCCAACAACAGATGTTCAACATCTTTGTTGGTGACATGTACAGTGGGATTGAGTGCACCCTCAGCAAGTTCCCCAGACCTTGTGGGGCAGTTGACACCCTGGAGGGAAGGGATGAGCCATCCAGAGGGACCTTGCCTTGACACATTTGTGAGGTGGGCCAATGCAAACCTCATGAAGTTTAACAAAATTAAGTACAAGGTGCTACATCTGGGCCATGGCAATCCCAGGCATACCTACAGGCTGGGTGGGGAAGTAACTGAAACCAGCACGGAGGACAAAGACTTGAGAGTGATAGTGGATGAGAAGCTCACCATGAGCAGCCAGTGTGTGCTAGCAGCCCAGAAAGCCAATCCAATCCTCGGCTGCATCAAAAGGAGTGTGGCCAACAGGTCGAAGGAGGTGATTCTCCCCCTCTGCTCTTGTAAGACCCTACCCGGAATACTGCGTGCAGTTCTGGTGCCCTCTACACAAGAAGGATATGGAACTATTGGAGCAAGTCCAGAAGTTGATAAGGGGACTGGAACATCTCCCCTATGAAGACAGGCTGAGGAAGTTGGGGTCATTCAGCCTGGAGGAGGGAAGGCTGCATGGAGACATCATAGTAGCCTATCATTACCTGAAAGAGCTACAGGAAAGCCAGAGGGGGACTCTCTTTTAGGAACTGCAATGACAGGACAGGGGGTAACAGGTTCAAACTGAAGGAGAGAAAATTTAGACTAGATATTAGGAAAATGTTTTTTACTGTGAGGGTGGTGAGACACTGGAACACATTGCCCAGGGAAGTAGTGGATGAAACAACCCTGGCAGTGCTCAAAGCCAGGCTAGATGAAGCCTTGAGCATCCTGGTCTAGTGGGGAGGTGTCCCTGCCCATGGCAGGGGGTGTTGGGACTAGATGACTTGTAAGGTCCATTCCAACCCCTCAAATTCTATGATTCCGTGATTGTCTGAATCCATCTAAGTGAATGAAAGGGATTAGGCTCGATCTTGATACTAAATTTTTGCTGTGGTTTCTTGAGGTAGAAGGCATGGATTTGAAGTTTTATGACATAGGAATTTGGATGTTTAAATGTTCTATAACAATAGGAAGTGATTCACAGCATCTGAGATTATCTAAACAAAACCAGAAAAATAACATGAATGTGAAGTTCACTTTAGGGAGCTCTTTGTGGTTTTAAAAGCTGAACCAAGTTTTCTGTCCCAAAAAGCTGGCATCTTGGTCATACATCAAATTCCAGCAACAGTCCAATCAGAATGTCCTTTACCTGATTAATACTAATGAGAAAGAATAAGAGGGTAATGTTGAGTCATTGAAAGAAACAGATGAGCAGCAGCATTTATGAAGCAACTTTTCAGTTTTACTCCCACTAGATTTTAGATGGAAACTTGCCATGTCTTAGATTTCATTGTCTCTATGACTAGAGATTTCAGTAGCCAGACGGTCAGGGAAAATCTAAAGTTGCATGCACACTTTTTAAAGGTTAGTGATATGTGGAAAAAAGATACTGTTACTTACACATTATCTTTGAAGTGAAGATAATGCTCAATGACACAAGACCTAAACATGGCTTTTTATGCATTATGCTTTGCTGTTATGCTCATTATTGCAGTGCTAATTCTTCCCAGGAATGTTTTGATTTTCTTTCCAGATGCTGCAAATTAAACTGGACTGTTGCAGTCAAGAACTGATTTTTTCAAGTTTTTTAAGATTAACTTAACTTGTCTATAGTGAACAGTTGTGTATGACTATCTCCCACTTTTGGTCTTTTAAGCTAATTAAAATCAGATCAACTACCTCTGTTGGTTATCCTCTGATATTGTCTATCCTCAGACAAGGACAAGAAAATCCTTAAGACCTATATGCCTATAACATCCCCACTCTTAGGAAGTTAGCTGAACTTTTAAAAATGAATCTGAAAGCAATTTGCTGTTTAACTACCTTTATTAGTTTTAACTGAATTTAATTCTAAAAACTGTTTCTCTAAGAAAGTTTGGATTTATTTTTATTTTTAATATGTGTATAGCATTCATGTGGGAAAATTATCTCATTTCTGCAAGAAAAAACAATAATTTATTGTTTAGGAAACAGTTTTGGTTTATTTTTCAACTAGAACTGTTAAAATGTTTTCTTATGAAATGCTGAAATTCCTCGTGTGAGTTATACTTCAAGTTTGTTGTTGATCTCAAGAGATGGATTACCCCAGTAGATTTAGACCATTGATGATGCTTTTGTGCAAAATATGCCCTTTCTCTCCAAGACAGAGGATAAATAGAATTACAGACTGGAAAGTGATGTGCAACTAAAGAGACTTCTAAAAAGAATGCACTCAGATGAATTTTCTTTGTACTTTGCCAAGACATGCAAAGTACTACTCTTGTGAAGTTCTACATCTTGTCATAATTTAAGACATGACAGTTTTGATAACAGGGTAAATTATATACTGACAGTTCAAGGTTATGGAAGGCCTGCTTTTGAAAAGCTACGGCTTTCTTTTACAAGAAATGCTTACATAAAGATGTATCAACTAGGCATTGTCCATGAGTATAGTGAAGATGCTAGAAATACACGACTCTGTTCTTTTCACCTGAGGGAGTCACGTTATTTCATTTTAACTCAATACTGACAGCTGAGTATAACCTGAAACCAGGGACCCTCATCTAAAGTCTATTCAAGCCAACTGAAAGATCTCTACAGATCCCAGTTGTGCTCCCATTGCAGTCAGTATTAAAGCTCCCAGTGGTACAGACCTGTTGTCAAATCATTTAGCTGCAAAACAAATGTGGTGCAAACAAAAAAGAATGTACATTAAAAAAGTGACAGATGTTTTTAAAACTGAATGTGGCAGCATTGCACTGTCAGTTAAAAAGACACTAAACAGCAAGAGATCCTAGCCACTAATTTCTCTGTTCCAGGTGATTTTAGGTATGGTGAGTTAAGAGAGTCAAAACCAAATTGTTTTCCAATGAACAAAACACATGAGGGGTTTTATTAAGGAACTTTATAGACCCAAATATTGATCCTTAATACAGCAAAACAACATATTCCTTCCTTGCCACCCCTCAAACAAAGTGTAGCTAAAATTATAAAGTACAAAATATAATTTTAAACTCTAAAGTCTTGATGTATAGCAGTAACAGTGTAGCCCTGACTCTTTCTAAGTGCGGCTAAAGTCCTCAGAGGGCAAAGCTACAGTACACTGTGGATGTCTACTGAGTCTTCATTACCTATACCTTCAGCCAATTCTCTCATGAGATATATTTTCTTCACATTATTATTATTGTGCATATTTTGTTATGGCTGCTTCTCGTAGCAGCATGGCTTGTGGTACAGCCACACTGGGGAATGTGTCTGGGATGAAAACTTATACTTCACTTGAACAACCAGATGGTGCCTCATTCAGTAATGCATTGTAAGGCTTGCTGAGCATGCCCAGCTTTTTTTCTTAGTAGGGCACTACACTAAAGTTCAGACAACTTTCCTTATCTTCTATTCAGAACTGTTTTCACTATTCATTAGAGATTTCAATCGTAAAAGGGCCTAAGTTAGTGCTGCCTCTCTACAGAATTTTCTAGCAAGATGCAAGTACTGAAGGCAAGAATGGGATCCCATTGTGTTCTAAGTTATGTTACTGAGTGCTAAAACCCCTTCTTTGTTTGTTTGTTTATTTGCTTCCACATATCCAGGACAGAACTGATATTGCATTACTTAGCTGCCAACAGAATAATCATATGGTCTAAGGGATGGCCATGCCTTGTAGGCAGGAGCCAGGCCAGCCCCGAGACAAAGGGCAGGAATGAGGCACATGAGGTTTCTAGTAGTCGGTTGTTTGAAGAGGCTGAGCTCCTCCTGGTTATCAATTTTATTACTCTCCTGACCACAGTAACAGCAACAATGGCTACCAAAGATATAATATTTACAGAACATCATCTCCTTTGAAGAAATACAAGCAAAACCCTGACAGCAGATCACCCAAGATATATAGCTAAGAGAAGGGTTGAACCACCTTCAAAAAATGAATCACAATAAACCCATGTCCATACAAATACAGGCAATAGGCAAAATTTCTAATTTTCTAGAAAGATACGGTGATTGGTGTATTCAATCTTCTGAATGAATTGCTAATAACTTTATTGGAGTAATCTATCAGCATACTGAGTACTTTAAATCTGTGCTCCTTTTACCAGATACACTTCTAAGTGAGATCTTTGTGTAGTATAAGTTGTATAGCTCCAATAAAATCTATGAAATTGAAATGCTTTACATGAACTGAGAGTTTGATAACTGTAAGCTATAAAATAAATTTAAGTTATCTAACAGAATTGGCTTCACTCTTAGATCCCAGTATCTGCAGTGAAGAGTTTCTATTATGAATTCAAGTTTGGCTCACAGCACATATTTTATATTGCTTACTTAAATTTGTGGTTCAAATTAATAAGTCTTCTGGGAAGCTCATTTGATGGTAAATCTGTGCCCAGTTTCCACCTGTATCCATAAACCAATGCTAAAAAAAGCCATAATAAACCTTTTTTTTTTCTAGTACAACAACAGCCATTTTGTATTCTTATACACTCTAACAAGTCTCATGGTAAACTTGAAGGGTGTGATGGGAAGAAACACACACAAGTTCATTTCTAAACTCAAGGAAGATGACTTAATCCCTTTTTTAACACAACCAACCTTTGGGATTTAAGAGAAAGACACTCCAATTTCATTATTTATTTACTTATTTATTTATCACTGGTCTAACACCTGTTGAACTAAAAGAATAGGTTCCCATTGATTACAATAGGATTTGGGTAATTCCTTGAAGTCTTAAGCACTTATCTTTGAAAATAAGGAGTATATTTATTCAAATAAATTGTCTATGCAAGTTTTGGCAAAAGAACCCCAGCAAGACATTTCTGAAAAATAATACATAGAATCATCAAGATTGGAAGAGACCTTCAAGACCATCAAGTCCAACCATTAACCTGTCACTCCATTGTAACCCCTAAACCATATCCTCCAGCGCCAGATGCAGATGCCTCTTAAATACTTCTAGGGATGGTTACTCCACCACTTCCCTGAGCATCCTATTCCAACACCTGACCAACCTAAGAGTGAAATTTTTTTTATAATATCTAATCTGAATCTCCCCTGTCTCAGTTTATGACCATTCCTTCTAGTCCTCTCACTGTGGGCATGGCAGAAGAGACCATACCACACCTCTCTATAGCCCCTCTCAGGTAGCTGTAAAAGAGGGATGGTTACTCCACCACTTCCCTGAGCATCCTATTCCAACACCTGACCAACCTAAGAGTGAAATTTTTTTTATAATATCTAATCTGAATCTCCCCTGTCTCAGTTTATGACCATTCCTTCTAGTCCTCTCACTGTGGGCATGGCAGAAGAGACCATACCACACCTCTCTATAGCCCCTCTCAGGTAGCTGTAAAAGGCAATGAGGTCACCCTTGAGCCACCTCTTCTCAAGATGAAACAAATTCCCTCAGCAGGTTCCCATTGATTACAATAGGATTTGGGTAATTCCTTGAAGTCTTAAGCACTTATCTTTGAAAATAAGGAGTATATTTATTCAAATAAATTGTCTATGCAAGTTTTGGCAAAAGAACCCCAGCAAGACATTTCTGAAAAATAATCCATAGAATCATCAAGATTGGAAGAGACCTTCAAGACCATCAAGTCCAACCATTAACCTGTCACTCCATTGTAACCCCTAAACCATATCCTCCAGCGCCAGATGCAGATGCCTCTTAAATACTTCTAGGGATGGTTACTCCACCACTTCCCTGAGCATCCTATTCCAACACCTGACCAACCTAAGAGTGAAATTTTTTTTATAATATCTAATCTGAATCTCCCCTGTCTCAGTTTATGACCATTCCTTCTAGTCCTCTCACTGTGGGCATGGCAGAAGAGACCATACCACACCTCTCTATAGCCCCTCTCAGGTAGCTGTAAAAGGCAATGAGGTCACCCTTGAGCCACCTCTTCTCAAGATGAAACAAAGCCAATTCCCTCAGCTGTTACTCATAAGCCATGTGTTCTAGACCTCTTATGAGCCTAGCTGGCCTTTGCTGGAATTGCTCCAGTGCCTCAATAATCTTTTTAATGTGAAGGACCCAAAACTGAACACAGTACATAAGGTATGGCCTCACCAATGCCAAGTACAGGGAGGTGATCACCTCCTTAGTCCTACTGGCCACACTATTCTTGATACAGGCTAAGATGCTGTTGGCCTTCTTGGCCACCTGGGCACACTGTTGGCTCATATTGTCAATGTCAATGCATTGGGTTTGACAGTTTTGCATGTTCCAAAAACTCTTCAGCTACACAGACCAGACAAGTACAGAATCCCAGACATAATATGCATTAGATAGGGGAAAGTGGAAACTCATAGAAGTGTTTCACTATCTGCCCCACCAAACAGATAATTCTGATGATTTTATTTCCTGCTGCTCATCTTAATGCTGTTAGAGATTGTAATCACTCATTGCTATGTAGTTTATCACACTTTACAAAATATTTAAAACATCCTGTACCCATTTATAAATAAACAGTCCCTAATTCACATCTGTTTTGTGAAGTTTTCTCCAAAATGTCCCATATCATCTTTTTTTTTCTCCAGTGTTTCTTGCATAAGCAGTGAAAAGTATTGCTTCTGATGGGCCTGAAGTTAACTATCAGATCTGTTTATATCTGTGGCAAAGGAGTAGGACATTTTCTCTGACATATTTCTTGCCTTCAAGAGGATTTTAAAAGATGAGTTCTTAAGGGAGTCTAAGAGACTTTGGCACTCATCTCCTTTTAAATTTATAAAAGATAACTAAAACCTGTAAGGACTTCTGAAAATTCTGACTCAATTTTTAATACTTATTTGTTTTCATCAAGTGTAAGTATGGATTTGTTTTATTCTTTGCGGAGTTCAATTCCAAACCTCCCCAGAGAGCTTAAAAAGTAATGTACAAAAAAAAATCAAAATGAAAAATCTTAACTGAGCCATTAAATTCTGATGATTTGGACAGTTCAAGCTTAGAACTGGAAGCTTAAAATATTCATACTGATTATAAGAATAATAATAGGGACAATTGCCAATAATTTTGTAACTTTCACAATAATCTCAAGCCACCCCTGAAGACAGTGAAAACTGGTTCTCCACGGGAGTACTGATTTTCTCAAGATTTGGAGATAGACTACATAGAATTGAAAAGAAATAGATCTGAAATTCCCAAATGTTTAAATTTCAGGCAAACAAAATCACCCCTATAACCTACACAAGAAATTAAACAGCTGTCAATTTTCTTTGTTGTAGCTCCACTCAAACTATCAGTGTAAACCTCCCTGAAGTACAGTATGGGATAGTACTGCATAGATGAAGCTCAGCACAAACTGGAGGAGAATAAACTCAGAGAAGTGGAGATGTCTGCTCCATTTACCCATTACATTAACACAGCAAAACACTACTGAAAGTTTATATTGTGATTGAACTTCACATATACCACTGTTCCTTTGTATGCTTAGTATCTGTGATGGTATTCAGCTGGATGCTGAGATTTACACTAAGTTTAAACAAAGCCTTTCCCTTTCCAAAATTAGCTTTCTAGTAAGCTTTTTGTCTTCCACCTCCCTTCATCATTTTATGCTTTTGTCTACTCTATGTTTATCCATGGTTTCTTTTTACTCCTTTCTGCCTTTATCTCTGCAAACTTTTGACTTTGAGATGTCTTAATCTCTGACTTTTCTTTATACAAACCTGTTGAACATTACCTAAACTGGCAATGGTGCCTTCAAAGGAGAGTAAACTAAAATCTAAGAAAATCAAAAGTCACACATTATGGACATGTTAAAGAAATTCAGGATTTACAAATACATTTCTTCATTGTCATATACTCCTAATGTGATGGAAAAATTACATTGCTGCATGCTGCAGATAAGTTCTTTATACCCCCAAATGTATTAATTACCTAATATTACACATTTTAATTAAAAGCTGCAGAGGTAAACTTACAAACTTACAAAATTACATCCAAACATCAGTTTGTAAGTCCATCCCTCTTATTATTGAGCCAAGTAGGAGCCGTGAAAAGTACCTTTCAGGACTAATGTTATCTTCCTTCTCGGGGAAACTGTCAGAGACCGGACAAAATGTTGCCTGGCTCAAAACAACCAGGTGGGAAAGCAGTGGGGGGAACAGGGCAAGCTTGGCATAGGTGGGGTGGTGGCTCCTCCCTCTGGTCCACCCCCCATCCCCTTGAGCCTTAGCAGGTAACTGCCAGTCTGCACTGGAATGGTATGGATCCATGGCATGGCTCTGATGTGAGCCTTGAAATGGTAGTGGTCAACTATGCAGCCTTGTTGCAAACCCTGAGATGGATGCTGAGAGCACTATAGCTCTGCCTAAGGCACAGCACAGGTGTTAGCTCATGCTGGGGGCGGGGGGTGCCTGGGCGGAGGGAACCCATAAAAGGACAGCAAGACACGAGCTGTTTGGTGCTCTGCTACCCTGGATTCAAAGCTGATGAGACCACGCTGGATCTACATGTGACATCTATCTCTCTTTGTCATTTGTCTTTCTCTTTTTCTCTCATAGTCTTTCCTTTTCTTCTAGTATCTTCTCCTTCTCAATACATTAATTGCAAGCCACACTGAGCAGTATCACCTTAATGACTGGCTAAGTGCCATGATCAGTGCCCAGCTAAGGGCTTTGTTCTCTCAAGATGTGTTGAGTTAAAGATTGCACTGTTTGAATGCTGTGAAGTTTACTGATTTGATTTTTACCAAGTGTCTCATTCCACACAGGTTACCCAAAGTTTATAAGAGAAAATTATTTCATGTTAAAACTCCTGAGAACTGGGATTTTTCTCCCATGCACTGCTCAGAGTAATTCAAAATTACCTTCCCCTGAACCTGTTGAGTGGACTGGGACATTACAGAAACAGAGATTTCCTCTATTTATCTAGCATCTTAAATGCCTGAAGTTTTGCAAGTTTATTTAGCCACATCAGGAGGATTTGTTCCTAATAGGTTTCTTCATTTTATCCAACTAGTAAAAGTCACATAACAAGCTGTGATTTCTCTTATGTTGAAATCTTTCCATACACACAGCTGGAATTGCTCTATAAAGGGTTGAAAAAATACAAATAAACAGCTTGTTGTGCTTTCTTCCTCGGCTTGTCATTTAAACATTAAAATTATTAAATTGACCCTAATTTGGTGTAATTAGTGGAGGCATTTAAACTTGAACCCGGTGAAGCTGGAAATCCTGCTTAGGAGGCTGGGCTACAGTCATTACAGAGAACCTTCTTTTGTTGCTGTATGAGAATATTGAGTCACATGTATTTCAGTTTCCCAGGAATATTCCTAAAGTTTTATTTTTGCTTCAAATATATGATTAGGTTTGTTAGTTTGTTTGCATTTTTTTAGCAATGGCTTTTCTTCTGTTTATCATATAATAATAGTGGGAATTTGTGTTTGTTTTCTCCATCATAGGTAGCCATAACACTTCATTGCTCTTCAGCATAGTTTATGACAGTGAAGCTAATGCCATGTCTTTAATGGACTGGAGTCACAATTGCTCTGTAGCTCAAAAGAATATGTATACCAGTGAAGTATGTAAAACATGTACATTTTTGAATTGGTAACATTTGGTAGAATTTATATCTTATTAAACCTGGCACAACAAAATACTATGCAAAATAAAAAGCAATAAGAAACCAAGTCCTACATCCCTGGGTGGACATAGTTGTATAAAACACTGCACGTTCTCTCACTCTTTCTCATGCACACACAGAGCAAGCCCTCTTAAAAACTGATCTACCAGTATTTACCCTCAATAGATTCCCAAGATACTCTACACCTTAGATACTTCTCATACTGGTATAAAATATACTTCTCTGGGATGGAATTTTAAGCAAGCAGAAGAAATTTAATGTTGTGTTTGTGCCTATCTCACTACAACAAGTACAAGTTTTGGCTCTCTTAGAGCATAGGCAGGATAGTACCATGTGAGAAAGACCCCATTTTGACCTGAAACTTTCCTGATTATTTACATCTATACAAAGCATGTTGCTTTTCTAAAGTTTTCTGAAGTTTACTGATGCAAGCAAATAAAGATTTAAAGTTACATTGTTGCTCATCTAACTTGGGTCCTGTAGGCAGTCTACAGATTCTAAGTGGGTTAAGTTAAAACTTTGTTGCCAAGTGATTTACTAAACTTGGGTCTACAGATAACAATAATAACTTAATATTTTTCATTAATGATCTTCAGTATAATTGAACAGGTAGCTAGTTTTACTATTTATGCCTGATCCCACCAGAATAAACTGAGGTTAGAGAAGAGGATGACAAAAAATATTACATTTTAAGGGGTTACCTCTCAGGGTGCACAATGCCGCTAGTTCCCTATTGGCCTCAGTTCTAGAGACCAGAGAGTGAAATCCTGGTTTTCCAACTCTGTAGGAAAAATTTGTACTCGTTTCCTCTGAGTAAAGTGTGGTGTCTCTTTCTTTCCATCCTCCTATGCTCAAGTTAGGAGTTTAAGCAAAATTTAAATCATTGTTCTTATTTATCCAGATCCCAGTCAAGATTATTCTCCCACAGTCCTGTGTTATCAGGAGTGCTGTGAGAGAAAAACCAATTCCCACTTGTGTTTTCATATTTATCCAGAAAACCCTCCTGAGCTACATCCTTGCATATACTATGAAGTCAAGTATTTCTCTTTTCCACAGGACACTTGCCTTGCTGGTGGCTAAGGACATTGCAAAGCACGGGGCATTTCAAGCTGTGCTATTTCCACTTCCCTCTGGAAGCCATTTTTCTGCAGATAATCTGGGGTTTTTATATCTTGTATTATATTCTAGCAAAGTTTACATGTATCATGGTGCTCAGAACATTATCCTTTAATAGATACAAGATGTGTTTCTGTAGAGAAGCTCATTTAAGCACCCGTATTGTAAATAAAATACTACTAGATTCTACTTCTGGAAGGAAAAAATGGACTCTGCAAACTCAGTAAAAAAATAGCAGTGATAGTAATGATGAGTAGGTCAGATTTGCAGGTTATTAACCTCAAGAGTGCTTTATTAAACAGGCAAATATTTTGGTAATTTTAATAGCTGGATTAATTATTGAGTAGGTCAAAATTAGGGCCTCTGTTAATAGGCTTTGGTGAAGATGTTTTGAAGATCTTGTTGCAAGGGTTGTGAAGAAAAATATTGTGATACTTCAGGCCTCTGCACTTAGACTTGGGAATTTACACCAAAGAAAAAAGGGAGTCCCATTCTGCAATGGAAAAATGGTGCTTTTGGTACCTGTAGGCCTAAAATTAGAGAGCTACATTGTCATCATAAAAAAAGAAAGCAATTTAATATGCTTACAGTTAAAATGTATTTGTCAATTAGTTATTTGTATAAATATAAATAAATTTGTTTGTAAGTATTTATAAAAAGTGACTCATTGCACCAGAGAAAGCGAAAAATATGTCATTTATCTGATCAGTCATAACCAACCAACATCTAAAAGTTGAATACTGCAGACTTAATATCAACAGCAAACTTTTAATCAGAAACCTAATGGAGAAAAACAAACAAAAGCAGGAAAATATATGTTGAACAAATTCTGATGACAAACACAAAGGAACTTTGAATTTCCATGATCATGCAGTAGGTAAAAACAGGAGTTTGTTGGCCAAACTGTTTATACAATTCTATTCACAGTACATTTAATTCAGCTTTCAACAAAAACATATGAAGAGCTGCTCAGCCACAAGTAGTTTGGGATATATTTAGAAAAACATTACACTGAGGTTTGCTTACATACAGAAATTAATTCTTTTCTAAGGGAAACCTCAGAACTGGCATCTTATCTGGTATTTTATCCCTACACATTTAACATAAATTGAAAGGGAAAATGGTCTGTATGGGATGCACAAAGCTCTGGAAAACCAAAAGTAGTAATCACACTGTTGTGATACACCTGAAACTTTTTCTCTTATCATGTGTCTATAGTTTGTTTTCTCAGCATTTCAGTACCACTTGTATCACCTTGATGCCTTCACTCTGATAACTATGACTTTTAGGGAGCAATTATGGGTGAAACATGCTCTAATTCTTTATAGTCATAGCCTACAATCCTTGGTACATTAGAATAATAGAATTATAGAATCATAGAATCAACCGGGTTGGAAGAGACCTCAAAGATCATTGAGTTCAATCCTACCTAGACCATGGCACTAAGTGCCACATCCAGTCTCATCTTGAAAACCTCCAGGGATGGTGAGTCCCTCACCTCCCCGGGCAGACCATTCCAATG
>NW_008689773.1:0-2983 GCF_000695815.1 Acanthisitta chloris | reverse complement strand
AAAATGGTGGGGCTGGTTTTGAACCCTCAAGGTAATACTGTCCAGGTAGGTTGGGTCTTTCTCCCCGTGCTGGGATTTTCCTGTTCAAAAGTAAATATTTTCTGGCTCTCTTTCATTAAGAGGAGAGAGAAAAATGCTTCTTTGAAGTCTATTACTGTAAACCAAATCAGAGTGTCCCTCAACTTTACTAAGAGTGTGTAGGGGTTAGCTACTACTGGGTGTAGGCTCTCTGTTATTTCATTTATGGCCCTCAAGTTCTGAACTAATCGGTAGGTCCCATTAGGTTTCTTTACTGGCAGAATTGGAGTGTTATATTCAGATTCACATTCTATCAAAAGTCCTAATTGTAAAAACTTGTTTATTATTGGCTCAATTCCTTTTTTATCTTCCAGTCTAAGAGGATATTGCTTTCTTGATACTGGTTTAGTCCCTTCTCACGATTTTATCTCTATGGGCTTGGCTCGCTTTGATCTTCCCAGGATTTCTGTTGCCCAAACTCCTAAATATACCTGGTCTAATAACTGCTCTAAATTTTGGTTGCTATTTATGATTTTATTTTCAATAGCTGCTAAACTCGAAGCTGCTATCAGCTGGTCCTCTCTAACTCTAGATTCTATTTTCCCTTGTTTAAATTTTATCACGGCTCCTAAATTCTCTAATAAATCTCTTCCCAACAATGACTTAGGTGAATTGGGCAAATACAAAAACTAATAAATTCCCATTTGTTTACCTATTGCAAATTTAAGTGGTTTCAAAAAGAAAGCTTTTTCTGATTGGCCAGTAGCACTAGTTACTCTCACAAATTCATCACTTTTGGGACTAATGTCGGGGCTGGACTGTCCCATCATCAGTGATACCAGCTGTTGGTTTCCAGAATCAGACGAGGGGTCTAAGGAGGTATATTTTTGCATGGCATCTCTCAGTCTATCTAAGAATTCTGTGGGAGTTTCCTTTTGTTTCCTTGTTATACATTATACAGGGCTGCCCAATTTATTGCTTTAGAAATAGCATGTTCTAATCCAAATTAAACTAGTAATCTGCACCTCGTTAACACAGCATGGTTTCCTACATCATTCATGTTCCACTATGGGTTAAAAAGGGGAAAATCTTGATCTACATTCCCTTGCAGAGCACCGCTAGCAATTTGTCCCTGTACATGACTTAGAGCAGTCTGAATTACTAGTTCTTTTTCTGTTTCAGTTAACTCAGTAAGCATTAAGTCAATGTCATTTGTCTGGGTCCTGATTTTGCATAATCCATTCAAATCTTTTGGCTACTTTCCCTGGATCTGCCCTAAAGTTTTTAATCACTTTCCTCCAGCCGTTCAAATCACTTGTGGAAAAGGGAATTTTAACTTTCATCAGTTCTCCTGTTGGTCCTAAGGGGTGCAATCAAATGAGAGGTCTTTGGAGTTCCTTCCTAACTTAGTTGTGAGTTCTAGCTGTGATTGAAGTCTGACTAGTCCCTTCTT
The DNA here is from genome assembly GCF_000695815.1 of Acanthisitta chloris. Classification (NCBI taxonomy): domain Eukaryota; kingdom Metazoa; phylum Chordata; class Aves; order Passeriformes; family Acanthisittidae; genus Acanthisitta; species Acanthisitta chloris. The sequence continues at coordinate 1,512 of NW_008689773.1, read as the reverse complement.
CCCCTGAGTCCCCAATTTCATCCTCAGAACTTGAACTTTCCCTTCTGACTGCAGGGCTGGGTAATCTATTTATCCCTTGATTTTAGAAGATTTGATTTTGCATCTCCTGAGTATCCATCCTGTCCTCTTGCTGTTCTCTGAGTTTTATACATCTCTGACCTATACTACAAGCAGAGCAGCACCTCTTCAATTTTGACACTCCCTTTTGGTCCCTTTCCAAAGCTAGTACAAGTGAGTCCTGTGGTGCAGTATTAATTCTACATGCTCTTTGACACTCTGGCTTATTATTTAAGGTGAAAAGCATATCTGCATACATCACTTCATCCTATTTGCCTTCTCTTATCAGCTGTAACAAAGTGCTATATTTTACAGTTTCACATGGTGGCCACTTCTCAGCATCTTCTAACTTATACAACAGCCAGCAATTAGTACAATACTTAATTACATCTTTTTTTCTTACATTTCCAATAGGGGTTACTCCTAAATCCTTCCAATGTGCAAAAACACACCCTAATGGGCTTTATTTTGGAATTTCCTTGCTTGCCTGACTTCCCATGAGAAGGTTTAGTCTATATGAGTAGTACTCTCCCACAAACAGGTCTTAAATTTTGCACATGGAGTACAATGTGTTTTAAAGCAACTGACAAAACATAAAACCACAAGCACAAAAGCGTAATCCCAGTTCCACGCCAAGGGTCATAAAGCCACAAATATTAAGCACAAAATCACAATTCCAAAACCCAGTTCCGCACCAAAGGTCATTAAACCAGAGAAGTTGCCGAAGGGAACTCCAGCCCACGTACTAACTTCAGGAATTTCACCTGTGGTACAGCTCCCAGTGTGAGATGTCTCTCCGCAGCTTACAGGAACTAATTAACCTAGGTTTCAAAACCAAACAAAACCAAATACCTTATCTTTCAAGCAGTCAGTCCTTGTCTGCTCCCACAGTGAGCTGGTGAAGTTAGGTGTCCCTCCGAGAACCCTCGGGGCACGCCAAGGGAGTCCCAGACTCCAGCGGATCCTGCAGCTGAGCAGTCTACTTCTCTGATCACATCCTTGTACCCCTATGGAAGCCCCGTCCCATGTCCCTGTGGCCCCCTCCCACACACATCCCCAGGAGACCCCTGCTAGAGGCCCCAAGTCCCTCCCCTGCCTTCACGTGTGTCCCAATGCAAGCCCCTGCCCCCACACCTGTCCCTGTGTCCCCACGGGACTCCCCTGCCCACACGTGTCCCTAGGGGAGCCCACTGCCCACACGTGTCCCGGTGTCCCCACGGGAGTCCCCTGCCCACATGTGTCCCTACGGGAGCCTGTCGCAGACCTCGCTGTGAATGTAGAGACGGTCAAGACACAGGATCTGTGGCGATAGCAAAACTGTAATTCCAATTTTTCCATCTCTACAGTGCTTCTGTGAGACTGTTTTTCGCACACGGTACCTATTGGTCAGTGATGTTCACAAGGAGAAGTAAGCTCCCACGCCAGCCCCCTGCCCACACCAGCGTCCCCGTGTCC
>NW_008689772.1:142288-166924 GCF_000695815.1 Acanthisitta chloris | reverse complement strand
ACTTGGCCTTGTTAAACCTCATCCCAAAGTTCTATCTCTTCTCTAACCTCTCGTAGGTGGCTATGACCAGACCTGGACATTATTATAACAATGCTGCTTCCATCAAAATGAATTCCTGGTACAGGCTCTGCACCACTGTTCCCAGGCTGACCTGAGACTAATGCCAGGCAGAACTGCTGGAACATTAACATCTCCTCTCCAGCAACACCCAAGCATTGTTTAATGGCAGATCATCTCAAAATGGAAGACTGGGGATCCAGGAATGGAAATAGAATCATTAAGGTTGGAAAAGAGCTCTAAGACCATCAAGTCCAAGCATTAAATGCCTCATTTATTCCAATTTCCCCATGCATTCACTCAACATGCAGCTAACAGTCATACCTGCAGTAGGGTGAGTACCTAGGAAGCTAAGTTTACCCCATTACATTCTAACATGAACTTAATTGACTATGTTTATCATAGTAAAAAGGCCACAAAACAACGAAACAAGTTAAACTAAGAAAAACACTCACCAAGTGGAAAAAAAAAGTAGGCTACATAAGATACAAGAATGCTTTGTGATTTTCTGCAGGTGTTCTTAGCATTGCTCAGCAAATTAATTTAATGCAGAATGTCATTCAGAGCTATCTTTAGTCCTTGTTAGTGTTTTAGCACATTATAACGATTAATCACTACACAGAGAAGAATATCACAAGTGTGTTGAGATCTTGATCTTGCAAAAATTTCAATACAGGCCTAAAGGGAATATCAGCATGTGCAATATCCTCTAGACCACAGAGGTAAATACATGCATAAGGATTTGCATAGGTTTCACAGCTGCTCAGTCATGCTTAGAGAAGGGAAATAGTACTAGAATTAGCTTTAGAGGTGGAACTTTACAGTAAGATACGCAGCTAAATAGGTCAGGTCTACCTCACCGTGTCATCCAGGCTTACAGCTATCATGCATACATCATTTTCATTCAATAATTTTTCAAAGATTCATTGACTGGTCAAATCAAAACCTACTCTGACATAACAGTCCAAGGCATTTTTCATAAATGATGTCTACAGTCACAATCAGTTCTCCCTCACAGGTGGTAGACTAAAAACAACAGCTACAAACAACAGTACACAGAACACCTTTAGGAAATTGTTCTTTTCCTGTACTCATTCTCCTCCCATTACTTTTCAGGAATTTTTATAGTATAGTCATCACATTATAATCTGAACATTTCACAAACATGTAACATCCCCTAGCAGTCTGCTTCTTTCACAAGGATTTTCCTTTTTTCTACGTTTGTTCTCATCAGTAATTAGGTAGACTCGGATGCCTTACCAGGGGTAGGATAGTCTGACAGCGAAGTTTTACATTTTGTCCAGGTGACACACTTGTAATTGTTCTGAGGTCTTCCTGGGGAGAGCTGCAAATCTTGGGACCACTGCTCAACAAATGAGGTCTGGCGAAGTTTCACCTCCGTCCCAGTGGAAGACAGCTGTCAAAGGAGGGAAGGACAGGCAGGTTAAGGAGGCCTGGGCCTAAGTTGGGAGAGTTAGCTCATTTTGGGATCCTTTGCTACATTTTACCATGCTCCAATTCAAAACAGCACAGATACCATGAATAAAGGACACTGAGTGGGCTGTTTTCTTTCAAACCCTCTGCAGCCTTTCTAAGGTCAGTACTTTCATGCACTGGTATGCTCTGTTGGACTTGAAAAGCCTGAGGGTCACTACAATGCATTGCAAAAATCAGAGACTGTAATACCTGTCAGAGGTAGCGAACATTTCTGTTGCTATGGACCTTTAGGTATAGAGAACAGCCTGAAAGGGAAGTAAACAACATTGTTCCTAAATGTGCCATTAGACAAGATTCAGGAGTCCACATGTTGGATCTTCTTTCTGCACAGTCCAGAAGACTTACATGGAAAGAACAATTCCTGATTTGGAGAAACAAAGAAACTTTCTGAGGAAAGGTAATCTAACTCCCCAAAAACATCAGTGTTGAAGTAATCAGGAGTAGAAATCTAAGAGAAGCAATCAATAAAATCTTGTCAGATGTTGGTGAGGAAAGGGTACATTGGAAAGCTGCACTGCTGTCCACTCTTTGAGAATAACACCAACACTTCGATTTCTACCAGACTCATGAAATTACAAGAGCTGCTTACCAATCTACCTCTTTTGGGTCCTGCCAACTGTATCTTTCCATCTTTCTCTTTTGCCTCGCTGCCCTGAACAACTGTAGCAAATATTAAAATCTAGAGATCAGTGGATCGAAGGACAATGGCAATCAACAGCCTTGCAACTTCTCCCATTATCTTACTCTACAGGATGCTGAAATGTCACTCTCACAGTGAACTTGCAAAATACACATTCAGACCATCATATGGTACATTTACCCCCACATGTCCTTCGCTTTCTACAAAGGGCTGTACTGTATACCACATCTGATTTAAGATATAAACTTTTAAAAGAACAAGCAGCTGTTTGAGGCCTTTAAGATTCCCATAGATGACTGAAAAACAGAGAAGGATATGTACATTCAAGAGCCTCCACATCTTAAAAAAGCCAATTTGCATGAGCATACTCTGCTTTCTGCACAGTCATGGACAAGTAAGTCCATGTGACAAACCACTGTGCAAAGTCAAGAATACAAGATCAATAACCATTCCCTTCTCTTTCTTTCCTTACATGTGATTTTATGCTTTTCTCATGATTTTGAGTGAAATTCTGATATTCCTGGTAACAGCACTATAAAAAACACTGCTGAAGATGACACCAGTAAATTATCCAATCTATATTCCTGCCCGACAGCAGGATCAACTGTAATTATTTTTGACAGATATTTTCATAACTTGTTCTTCACAATGGAACATGCCCTTGCAATTTACGTTACATTCAGTGGAGAATTCCTGTTACCAAAGAATAAAATCTGTACCATCAGAAGAACAGTGCTCAACAGAATGCTAGGTTGACAAAGAAATAAAAGAATTAACAGAAAATTTCTATACCAATTTCATCATTGGCAGGAAAGTTAAACCAGGGTGATGTCCACTTCCATGATGAACCAGCATTTGCCCTCTAGAAAACTTTGAGAACTTTATCTGTTAATGAAGAGCCTGTATGTATAGTATACTCTTGTGCCCGTTTCTTTACACATGCCAAATATATCTGAAACAGCCACTGCATTAGAATTACCACAATCTGATGAAACAGGTTTAATCAACCTGACCAGAAGAGCTCAGTGTTTCATTTAAGTCAAGGATTTTTCTTATCCAGTTCACACCAAGAGGAAACCACAGCTAATAGGACAGGATCTTCTGGCTGCAAAGTACTTTTCCACCACATTTACACCAAGTTTAACACTAAACTTAAATGCTTTTGCATGGTCATTTACCCCTGAATTTTGAAACCCTGCCAGACATGGACTATTAACCAGTAACTCTTTATGACTGGGTTTTTTAAAGCTGGAGTGGGGTGTTGGTTTTCTTTTCTTTTTAAATTATCAATATCACTTCAAACATAGTAACTATCAATTCCTCTTCAACATGGAATGGGTGCCTAGTCTGAGAGCTCACAGAGCTCTTCCTGGGACTCAAGAGAGCATATGGCAGCTGAAAAAGCATCTTACTGAAGTGCATTTCCTTTGTATGGGGATGGGTCTTAACACCCCCCCGGCATTTTCAAGGCTCGACTTCAATTCAGTGACTCCAAAGTTGCTCAGTCCGTACCTCATGAAGGACTGGCAAAAGATTCAGAAATAGAATACCACTGCCTCAGATTAATCAGAGATGAATCCCAGACTCGGAGCAAGATGAGTGAGAAAACCAATGCACATTGTAGAGCTCAACAATATTCACTGTATAAGAAACTTCAGGTTTATTTTAGACCTTGCAGTATCCAAAGCATCCAAAAAGGACAGGCTATTTATCCCCTAGGAACAGGTGATGTCCTACTTGTAGGAAGTCTCCAACAGAAGTAGTATTTTATTTTGCAGCTAGTACAAGGGATGTACAGGGCAGGCAAACCTCAGTCACAGAGATAATCTTCTGGCTTCACACTTCTATTGTTGACACATATCTATTTTTACACGATATTAATCTTACTAAACAGATATAGGCATGCAAATGAAATCCCTGTGTCTGTGAATGTCTTGTAGGCTTTAGGAAAGCCATGCAGGTAGCAGTGAAGCATGCCACAATGAGGAACAGCTTACAACACCCTTCCTGTCCAGAGGCAGAATGCTTCCATCAAAAATGTGTCACTGTATTTCACTACTTAGCTGTTTCATTCATTCAGAGACATATTTCAGAATAACTACTCTCCCCTTCAATTCTTTGGGGATTTTTTCTTTTCCTTCAAGACAAATTACTCTCTCTAAACCAGACATTGCCTTCTGAAACATGAAGTTTTATTCTATCATTTGCCTCTGCTACTTTCACAGTGTAGATTAGTATAACTGTAGCTCCTTTTTCTCTGTGTAATCCAAATCATGTCTGAAAGCTGCTCAATGAAAATGTTGGGGCTTTGTTTTAAGCAAAAATTTCTACCTCAAAGATACACTGAAAGAAAGCCAAATTCACACTTGTAGGTTACTATTCCCACATGATTGCAGAACAATTCCATCTGTAAGTCCCAAGAAGGCTCACTCTGCTATGAGACATGCATCCATTTCTCCTATAGCAGAACATTCCCCAAATTAAGAGCCAACAACAGGCAAAAAATTTTACTAGACTGCAGAAAGGTCATTAGCTCTGGAATAATTTTATTATTTCAATAAAGTTTAGAAATTAAGCCTCTCCTTTAGAGGAATTGGTTCATAATTAAAGAATCAGGAAGCATTTGCTGTCAAACTGATATTTGAGGGTGAAATCCCAAGCACATAGTGCAATGCTTGGGATTTTGAGGGGTTGGGTTGTTTTGGTAGATAGAACTTACCTGCAACACTTGAATGGTTAGAGAAGATCACCAGATGCTTTTCTAGAGCAGCCAGAATGTGCTGTTCAATAGTTAATCATTCCTGAACAAGATTCAGCCATGATGTAAAAAATAAATCTCCATCATTGTTAAGCAGGATGCAGTTTCAGTCCAAATGTTGAAAGAGATGTTGTACAAATGAATTTCACAGCATCAGCAATAATAAGTTGGATGGTTATAAAGCAAGATGGAACCCTCCAATTCTCAATCAGAAAGGCACATTAAACCAGTCACAGAAAGAGGTTTAACAAGATTCAGCCATGATGTAAAAAATAAATCTCCATCATTGTTAAGCAGGATGCAGTTTCAGTCCAAATGTTGAAAGAGATGTTGTACAAATGAATTTCACAGCATCAGCAATAATAAGTTGGATGGTTATAAAGCAAGATGGAACCCTCCAATTCTCAATCAGAAAGGCACATTAAACCAGTCACAGAAAGAGGTTTTCCAAGACTATTCCTGCCTAGTCCCAGCTGCATTTCAATGAAGCTAAAAATAAAATGACTTGTATACTACACCAGCTCCACAGTAGAAGCACTTCCATGCTTGGGAATACAAGAAACAATTCCTGAAGCAGAACTTCTCAAAGACATGCAGAGTCAGCAGAGCTCAAAGCTACTGTTGCTGCTGACAGGATGGAAACTAAATTTGCAAGAAGTCTACTTAGAATTGGAAGAGGAGAAGGGAAAAAGGAGATAAGGAATGCAACCACAAGCCCACAAAATTTACCACAAGTCTTCCCTGGACAAACTTCAAATCTGTAATGGGAAGGCAGTTTCAAAGCCCAACACCACCAGCACAGAAGCAAACCCTCAGCAAGAAAAGTGTTTTACTTATTTTCATAAGTTCATTGCATAGTGTAGCCCTTCGAACTTCAGGTGTGTACTGTTCTCCGAAGGACATGAACCAGTGCCCAACACGACCAGCCTTTGCTCACTCTTCCTATCTCTTTTACTGCTAGTGCTAAGAAGTCTTATTATGGTATCACAAAGTCCAATAGAATTTGTTGTTTCATTCAAAGCCTCAGCATAACTCTCTGAGAGACAGCAAGCATGGGTCTTTGTCCTGTTCCCCTTTGTATTGTCAGATATGCACATTCTTGACACATTTGAGCTCATCAAAAACTTCAAAACAAACCAACCCCCTTCATTAAAATTCTGGCTGCAAACTGCCAGGGCTACAATTGTATATGTCACACTGGAGGACATTGTGAAGTTTAGGGACACATTAATAAGGACGTGAGAGCCAACTCCATTTGAAAAGAAAAGGGTTTGATAGTTTGGCTCTTTTCTCATTTGTACTGGACCTGGACACTAAATCCAAATGCAAAGTTGTGTTATGAACCCATTGTTTAAATTCTATGATTCTATGAACATACTTATTAAAAAACATGTAATTGTGAAACGATATTTTCAAACATACAAGCAAGAGCCAGAGACTACTAAATAAAAGGCAAGAAATTAACATCCACAGCCTCAGCCAGGAGAAGACACATATTACCTCCCAAAAAGCATTCATGCTCAGCAAGAATAACCCACCAGCAGGGCAAAGAGAAAATAAATCTTCCTGTAGAGATACTGACAGTATTTGTTGACCCTCCATTCCCTGAATATCAGTGGCATCTTGTATTTGGATTATGTTATTTATACAAAATACAAGATTTCTTACTCTCATAACAAGGAAGATTTCTATGATTGATATAGCTGTTTCAACCTTAGGAATAATTTTTTGTGCCAGTCCAGTAACTTCATTTCTGATTATACAATACTTTTGCAATCTCAAAAAAAATTACTGCAGTTGACACTTTGTCTGGTACTGAGTTATTGTGTTCAATACATATCTTTCTACTGATTTCACTGGGCTTTGGATTATTTCAAGAAATTATATTTGCAGTAAAAGCCTCATATTTACTGTGCCAACCTAATAGCTTTCAGTTATGTTTTACAGTCCAAATTCAGCAAAGTAATTAGCCTAGTGTTCTACTTTCCTGATGGATATATTTAAGGACTTGATATAAGAAATCTAAATTATCAAACTGAAAATTGCTGAACTGACAAGCTGAGTTTTAAGCTAAAGCATCCTTATTTCACTAGCTCTGTTCTCCCTTCCAATCAGTGGAATGCAAGAAAATGTTGTAAACTTACCACCACTCAAATATTCCATAATATCCAAGACCAACCAACACATTTTATTCAAAGCTGTGTAAGACAAAGCAAAAGTAAAATGAATTAGAAACTTCTAGTCATTATAATCTTAGCATAAATCAATGTGACATTACTAACTGAGCTGCAGTACTAGGCCATTGTCCTAGTTAATGACTGGAGAAAAGATGCAATGCCACAGGTGAATGGACACTGTTATTCAACCCTGGCACTCACTGTTCCCCTTGTGATAGAATGAAGAGATGAAGACTGAGTCCTACTACTGTGGGAGCAGTCACCACACTTCTCTAGGCAGCAAAAGAAACTGCAAAGCCACCTGGCTAGCCTCTGTCCTCCTTCACTGATTGTAAGATGCTGCCAAAAACAGATAACTAATGGTCATGTTTTTATGGTAAACTGGTTGTTACTTGATAATTTCTTTTTATGCCAAAAAACCCCTCACCTAAGGTACTTGTTCAGCTGCTACAGCTAGTTTTCAAAATACTCCTAAAGCCAAAGTATTATAGACATTCTATTACTAAGGAAATCATACCCATTACTACATCACATCTTCCAGAAAGTTAAGAAAGCAAGGAAATGAGATGGCACTGCACTGCAGTTTTGTAAAAGCAGTGACTCAGCTACAGGATTTACCTCTTGACACACTCACTGCTCATGCAGCTAACTCATACTCTGCAAGGGAGAGTCTTGTCTGGTGTTACCTCTTACTGGCTGCAACTGCATAGCTCATTAAAACTACATAGGAAACATTAGGTGGACAGCCAAAGGCAAGACCCATCATGCCCCTGATCCCATTTCCTCATCTAATTCTCATCCATCCATGACTTGTGGGTAGGCAAGACATCATGGAATTAGTATTAGGTACCTACCTACCTCATTAGCTACTAAACACTACCAAAGGCCATTCCAGCACACTCAGCTGTACTGCTTGAACAACCTCTTGATATGTGGCAACATAACTGAGGTCAGAAGAAATGAAGACCTGAAGGACATGGCTACCAACTATAAGGCTATAATCAAATTGTTTTCTTCAGCCAAGAATTTTGTTTTAGATTGCATTCAGCAAGAAAAGACAGGTCAGTCAGAAATTTAAGTGGTTGACCTAGATAACATGCACCTTCGTTAAACATTAGTCAGTTATTTTTACATAGATTTTCATGGGTTTATCATCCTGGTCAAAAATTAATTAAATTAAGTGTTCTTAAAGTTGACATATTTAGACAAAGATCTCTATGCATGAAATATTCAATGGGCAATGTTTACAGCATTTGTAGCATCTTTTGCCTCAAAGTATCTAAAGATGCATTTTCATTGGCTTTTAAAGAAAGTGCTTTTCAGTTCAGAAATCACAGGTTACAGTGATTGAAGAGAGTTCTGTCTCAGTAATTCCAGTTGGCTCCTTCATCAGCACAACATAACATGACAGCTTTCACAATGCATCACCTTCCTGAAATATAAACGCTATCTTTCTGAAGTACTGCCAAGAAGTTTGGCACAATTGCCAGTCTGGATTACAAGGAGAAGACCACTACAGCACTGACTTGCTCAGAGCAGAATGCTGTTTGGGCAAACACATCTATCCTGCTGCAGAATTCAAAGACAACAGGTAAAGAAACAGCCACAACCATAGTAGTCACCTACCTACAATATATACAGCAGATAACCTTTGGTGAAAAAACTATGACAATCAGCTGTTGATGCTCTGACCTCACTAGCACCAGTGCAATTTGAAAGCTCTGCGTGGTCCTAAACAACTTTAAGAAGAGACAGCCAGAAATGAGCTACTGCAGAACACATTCACCACCCACATTGCTGATGTTACAATTTCTAGGAATGGCTCTAAAGTTCCACTCTATCACCTACAATATATTCAAATTTGCCTTCTAAAGATACCTGAGGGTTAACTGGTGTGATTTACCTTTATGGATTCCAGCAATAAAATCTGTTCTTTGGCTGGATAAGTAGCTTCTTTCACTGAATTTGTTACTAAGAACATGACAAAATACAAGAGTTGGACAAGGCATTGCTATGCCATGACACAGCACCACACACTTTCACAGCTTTCAGATCGAGTACTAAATGCTTTAGCAGGGAAGATCAGTTACTGCTTCACTGCAGCTGAAGGCAAGTGTAGCTTTTTGTGGCAAATGCTATATGAGCAGTTCTTTGTAGAGCCATCACAACCCAAAAGACAGGAATGGCAATAAATTGTATAATAATAACAAAGTCAAAACAGACAACACCAATAGCAACCAGAAAGCTGAAAATATCATGTGGTTAAGTCAACAATGGATATATATTTTTTATTTTTTATTCCTTTATTGTTGCAGTATTATTGTTGTTGTTAATGATACTGACTCCTACCTTTGCTACAATGATCAAAAGGGGAGGTCAGTGTTTTCCTGAGAAAATGGTGAGGGACCTGTCAGATGTTGTTCTGGGGCTTCATGGCTCACTCTCATTTCTCCTTACCACATGATCCTGTACAAATTCACTGCCAAAGTTCCCAACTCACTAAGCCAAATGGTTTAACAAGCTGAAGGTCACTAGCAGCAAGATTTCCCCAGCTGCTGCCTTCATAGCAGAAAATCTAGTTGATAGGAGCTGCCTGTCAGCCAGACCTAGAGCCTGTAGCAGCAACACACAGCCACAAACTAAAAATACAGTCAAAGATGAGGTGAAGAAATTATTAGTGTTTTCATGATGAAGAAATTATTAGTGTTTTCATACTAACTGTCAAGCTCTCAGTGAACTGGTAGACACACACACAAAACCCCAACAACTGACAAAGTAAAAATTAAATAGCCAAACCCTTTCTTCCTCAAAACAACAGAAAGGGTACGTAGTTTTGTGGATTTTTTCTGTTTTCCCAAGAGAATGTTTCTTCAATGTCTGCCACCAATGAAGCAAATCACTCTTCTGAAATGAAATGGAGCAAACAAAAGCATTCTTTAAAGCTCCCTGTGTCCCCCTCCCCACATCTCAACCCTGACTATTTACCAGACCCTGAGAAAACATTTGTCTCCATTCCTTTCAAGTTCACTGAATGAACCAACCTATCACATACTGCTGGTATCTCTTTTATTTTCTCATCACACAAAATGGATAATGCTGCCAGACTACTGAAGTTTTCCCATGGTTTCCGTTCCTTTCCATTTCCTTTTTTTTTTTTTTGGCGTTTCCATTAAAGCTAATGATACAACATTTTATATTTTAAGCAATTTTCCACCCTTTTGTATGTTTCTATGAACTATAAAGAGACTTTTGGCACCACACTGTGTGAAACTGTTAAAATAACCTATTTTGGGCATGCTGATGTGCCAAAAAATTTAAATACACCAAGAAACTTTCTGGAAAATGCCTCTATAATCTCTGGGAGAAAAAAATACTGCCTTTTTAACCAGCTACTGTATGCTTACAGATCTACTTGCAGAACTACTTAATTCTGCTTAACCTCTGTTTCCTTGTGGGCTTCAGCTTTTCCTAGCCTGTTAGCTCTTTCCAGAGCTCCTGATTCCGATCATTTCAGTTTGCTGCAGTACAGATGAGCAAGGAATATCCATTCAAATTACAAGCAAACACCTCCTGTTCCCATGTGGGCTTTCTTTTCAGCTGCTATCTCCTCTCCTCTATGATTAGAAACTTCCAGCAACAATCACACCCAACAAGCACAAATTTGCTCACTGAATTTTGAAAGTTTTCTGCCCATTAAGTTCCTAATTTCTTCATATGTGAAACATAAAACAATTAAGGCTTTATTTAGGGACTCATTTAAAGACTGTCAGTTTTACAATCCAGGTTTTAACTTACAAAGTCTGTTTTAATAATTTCATGCACAATTAAAAACTTAGAGGAAAAAATTGCCCATCCTGACTCTTCCTATCCATCCCTCTCCAAAGGGATTCAATATACCATATCACAGGCTTTTTTCTCCAAGAGCTCATTTTTATGAAGCTGCATTATTTTTTCCCAGTAATCTAGACAGATAGCCAATGTCCATTTCAGGCTGGGTGTTGCACATCATTGTCCTTGAAGCTTATGTTTATCTCCCATTGCTCCTACCACAAACCCTACAGCAAACAAACAGTGGTTATAAGTTTGCAGTTATCACAATCCTAAAATTTGCAAGAGCAGTGAAAGAACAATTCTACACAAGTAGAAAAAAGGAACTTTACTGCCCTCAGTGAACTGTTTGTCCTTCAGCTTTCAGACCATCTGAGCACTGAACTGAAAGATGTACTCAATATCTGAAGAACTGACACTACAGTAAAGAAATCTGAGTCGTCAGGCAAGAAAATCCTCACTGATTTCAATGTGACTATTAGAAGTAAGAAACTATCAAAATTGAGAAGATATAACTTGTTCCAGAAAAACTGGACTCTCTTCTGCTCCCTGCCAGAGGTTATTGAAACTGCTTTGAAGAGTTGCCAGACGCTGCCAAATATTTTGCAAATTGCAGCTGCCAACCCAAATCGCTGAAAACTAAAAGCAGAAAGGGAAGCCCTTCCAGAAACTATTTCATGACATGGACTCATATCTACAATTGCCTCCTCTCTCTGGGATGTACAGCAAGTTGAGCCCTTCTTTGTGTCTGCTTTCCAGAATAGGAGTTCACTGGAGCAGAAATTCCCTTTATATTTGTGTCTTGCACAGCACAGATAATGTCACGAGTATTCTGCAAATACAGCACTGCAACAGAGCATCAGCACTAAGCAGCTGATTGTCAAAGTGACTTTTTAAACTTAAAACTTTGTTTCTAGAGCATGGATGTGCTTGAGACCTTTTTTCACTGCCTTAACTTGATAAAACTTAAAATGGTACTTTTCTCTACCTCTTAAGGGAAGCAATACACCTGACATAATTTTTTTCTTGGCCCTATTCTCAATGCTTAGGAATTTTAGGACAGTTCAAGGCTGCCTGATTCCATTTCTATAGTCAAAATTCATGCTGCTACTACAATGACAAAAAATTCTACCCTCATCTCTCTTGCTTCCTAATAAGAACCTATCCAAGGCACCTGTTGTATTCTATTAATGCCAGTAATGTAAAACCCATAAAAGAATCATAGAATTTTAGGGGTTCAATTGGACCTTACAGATCATCTAGTCCCAACCCCCTGCCCTGGGCAGGGACACCTCCCACCAGAGCAGGTTGCTCAAGGCTCATCCAACCTGGCTGTCAACACTGCCAGGGTTGGGGCAGCCACAGCCTCCCTGGGCAGCCTGTGCCAGTGTCTCACCACCCTCACAGCGAAAGGCTATTTTTCCTAATATCTAGCCTAAATTTTCCCCCTTTCAATTTGTACCCCAAAAAGAAAACATAGTCCCTATTCAAACAATGGTTCTTTACTTTTTATCTGCATTGTCCTGATCCTGCAAATTAATTTCATATGCTTCAAACTTCCAAGAAAATGACCATTACATAATTTTCCATGGCATTTCTTACATGTTTAAGAACTTGCTAGCATACACTAATCAAAGGACAGCAGCACACTAAAAATAGAGCAACAGTGCATTCCTGACCTGAAATTACTCACTTTGTGTGGAGAGTTAAATTTATAATTAGTCAGTCAAAACATCACAGCAAAAAGGATATCACAGGAGAGGAGATTTACTGGATCATCTGAAGTACCACCTGAATTTGACAGACTGCAGTGTAATTTCAGAGTGAGGTCCTGCACATGTGAGTACCTCGAGCAACTTCAGTGAAGATAATTAACCTGTGTGGCAACATTACAGCACAGCACACCCTAGCTAGTAGAGTCCAGCCTGTCTTCTTTGCGTGGCACCTTGTCAATCGCTACTTGGAAAGCTGTGGTTTACTTGCAGTAATGCTGCCTCCATGATCACTTTGTTTATTTTGCTAATTGCTCTCCCTTTAGGGAGTGATTTCTTAACATCCAGTGAAAACTTTCTTCTGCCTTTAGCTTCAGGCCACACTTCTTGCCCTAGAATCAGCACAAGCATTTGCAAAAGCAACTGGGGACCAAACATCCCAGGCTGGTCTTGTTCCATTATTCCTCAGTTTGTTTTCTGTACAATAGATAGCATTACTTTGTTGGTAAAACACAGAAAGCCTCATTTGGAAGGGCCGTGGGCAATCACAGTTCTGACAGACTTTAAAATATCATCAGCTGTTCCAAGGGGAAAAAAACTACAACCCCAACATATGAATAATATTCATATCTAACAGCACACTGCATATCTGAATGTTACCCAGGATAAATCGACCTATCTATGATTATATTTAACCAGTCAACTGCCAGAAAGTTACAATACCTGTATTCTTCCTCCTAACTGCTGTTGACAAAAGCAAAGTGTCAACATTCTCAGTTCTAAATGCAAAACCATCATTCGTGACATTTTGGAATTGTACACAAGTCACTTCAATTTTTTACAGACTGCAGGAAACCAATTCTGAATCAAGGTAATTGATGGTAAAAGTAGATGGGAATTTGTGTATTTGGCTAGTACATGGTACCTTTGTATTGCTGGGGCAGCATAATGTGAGCAGAGCAGAGCCTTAGTCTGGACAAAGAAAGATGAAGACACTGTAAATACAGGAAAATCTCTAAAGAAAAGGACAGCTTGTAGATGAATGGACATACTAAAATCTACATTGAATTCATCCAAATTTATTTTAGTAAGCTCCTCCATAAATTCTACTCTATTAGAGAAAACAGGAAGCACAGATAGTGAAATAAATCAAATTAATACAGACCCTAAGACATTTTCCATTTCACCTTCCTATGTGTCTACAGGCACCATCCTGCAAAATCTTAGTTCCAAAACATCAGCTAACATCTGCATCCAGAAATGAGAGTTAGAAATCAGAAGAATTAGGAGAGCTGGAAATTATTTCTCACCACAGGAACATATTAAAAAGCAGGAGTCAGATAAGGTAGATCTGTTATGGACAAGATGAGCGATGTAATGTGTTAAAGAAAATGCAAATGAGCTTTCAAAAAGCAATTACACCTTCAATCACTTCTTATGTGTGAAACAGAGTCTATGACAAAGACCTACAAAGAGATGCATTTTGAAAAGATGACATATTGGAGGAAATAAAGTGCAGTAGGACAAACAGCTTCAAATATAATTGACCCAACCAGTACCTTTCTCAACAGAACTCAATGTGTTCAGAGATTAAATGGTCCAACAATCTAGGCAAGGCTGTTTTTACCTGCATGTGCAATGGAAAAACTAGTTATCTGGGACTACACACAGACCACTGGCTTAAATTATTGTTGCACACACATTTCTCACCAAGGCTATTCTACTCACAGTAAATGAGGCTGAAAATATCAAATATAAATCACAACATGCACATGGATATTGGGAAAAGTCAGATAAAGTAGTCATAATAAAATCCAATAAGCCATACCCTACTACAGAAAACACACAGATAAAATGGCACAAGAGAGCTATCTGCTCACTGAGCTGGCTGCCACTGATGTCATTCTGTGCCTAACTGCTCAACTCTTCCAAGGCTGAGAGGTTTCATAACACCTTCAACTCCAGGCAACAATACCATTTGTGTTGTTGCCATAGCAATTCTGATGGTATAAAAACTGATAGCTGCAGTTAATTTCAGTAATTCTCTTCAAACATCCTATGTCAAGCTCTATGTGAACTGTTAACAAGAGCAGAAGTCTAGGACTAGTAAAAAACTAACAAATCCACTAACTTCCCATAGGAGTCTGAGCACAATCAGCTCCAAAGTGGTTTTTTTTCACTAGGAACTCAAAAATGAGAAATGCTCCAAATCAGTGAAAGCTTTCAGAAATGTGTTTTAATTTCTGTTTCAAAATAGAGGTAGATTGATATGTGTCTCATTAAAGTACTGTGAGGCTTCCTAAATGCTGCATGCAAATAGTGTCTTGTAAAAAAGCTAGGGAAAAGAAAGGTTATTTGATAAAAAAATGTGCTTTAACTGTTGTGAAGTAGAAAATAAAGATCATCCTCCTTCTTCACCTGTTTTCTCCTGCCCAAAACCCAAACAGACTACTCAGTGATTTGAAGCCAAGGGAAAAGAAAACTGGTCTATAGAAAACCCAGAAAGATTGAGGGCTAATTCTTATTTCTTTTCCTCCAAGAACAACTCCATAAAGTCTTAGCTTTTATCACACTAAATAAGATCTGATATACAAAGGTGTAAAAGAAGCCACAACAGGACCATGTCTTTTTTGCATCACTATCACAATTGTGCCATGAAATATCTAATGTTATCAAGAAAGTTCTACAAATAACAAACAGAAAAGTATTTAATGCCATACAAGAGGTTACAGCACATTTTGTACCCAATTATTTCTAAGTAGTTCCTTAAACTGCCATCTTACTTGTCTCCTGAATTTTGCAAACTGAAAACACAGGAAAATGACCTAAAGTACAAAATGTCTTCAGCAATTAAACACCCTCTCAGTTTCTTGTACTAAATAAATAAATAAACAAGCCACATTTCTTCACTCTCCAGTTCAAAGCCTTCTACACATGCCCATCAAACAGTTAAGAAGGATCTCATGTTTGACAGCCAAGCCAGAGCCCTATTCATATTAATGCTATTTGCGTTTCCTAAAGCAAGAGCACTTCTTTCTAAGCCCACATTACACTGCAATATCTAGCACATATACCAGCTATATGTATGCTACATAAATTTATCTAGTCATACTCATTGAACATATGTGCCTCTTGGAACATGGAAGTCTACATTGAAGCCATTTAATTCAGGAGCCAAAGCAACATTTCTTGCCTCTTCCTGTCCCACACACTGAACAGTAATGTTACTCTTCACTGAAAAATGGTGTCACAGAGTATGTCCCACATGAAGTGACTTCTGTTTACTCCTTGATCTATGAGCAGACTTTAATTTCACTTTGTTACAAAGAGTGAACTCTAGGAACTCTGTGTGCACTCTAGTCATGTCCCTGCTATTACAGTTTTTAAACTGACGTCAAACATAATCTTAATTTAAGTCATAACAGCTACTCGATTTTGGGTGCTGTTTGGGGTGGGGTGGGAGGGGAAGTAATCACAGTTAATGTTTCATATTCAGATCATAAACAGCAGGTGTTCAGATGAAAGCTCTGAGATACCAATTTGAAATCAACTCTGAACAGATTCCACTGCTGACAGTGCAACAGTTGCTGATCATTTTAATAGTATTGGCAAATCTTCCCATGTCAATAACCACTTATCTTCAACATAACATGGATTATTTTCTTCAGCGTAGATCCTGAATTCTCTAAACTGCTGATGGAACTTGTGGTGCTCATCTATGACAAGGGATTGAGCACCAGAGGTGCAGGCTGTTTCACATGCCAAAATCACTTCAAGCAGAAGTGGAAGGTCAGTTCTGCTTCACATACCAGATGTTTTCCATGCACAATGACATCACATGTTGAAACACCACCAAAGTCATCTCCACCCAGAAAATGTGAGCATTCCTTCAGGACATGTGGAGATCCTCTGTATCTTTCATTGCATCGATGTTGGATAGCTCAGCAAACAAACAAAAAGATCCTTTGGCTGAGCAAACTTTTTTTCCTGCATTTGCTAAAATGGATTTCTGAGATGTGACTCTATCATCAAACCACAACTGAACACAAAGCCCAAACACGCTCTGAACTCTAACCCTGAGAACTCCAATCCTTTCATGCATTACCCTTTGAAAAAATTATTTGTGCGGGCTGTGTCTATTTTGTTCTCAGAATGGTGCTATTAAGTGGAAAGCAGGTGTGCACACTGCTGAAATGCATCTCATGAGCCAAATCGTTAGTAGAGAGAGGTCGAGTATCCAACTGTCATAACTACTGTATTATCACCTACATCCCTGGTTCAGCTCCATTCACAGACTCAAAATGAATTAGTCTCTAACATAGTTACATTTGCACCTTTTCTACACTCAGTAAAACACAGAATCTTCAAACCACTGATTCTATCCAACCCTTGCACTTTATATGAAGCAAGTGGGACTCCCTTTAACCAGTTTTGGATAAAAGCTTACCCATTATCCTGCCTGCAATGCCAAAGATGCTTAGCAAGCATTTCCCAATTAATTTGTTGGATCATTGTTAATTCAGTTTGGCTTTACAGAACTATGCAGAAAATAGTTTTGAGCTTAGTGATGAGAATCACTGATGAGAAGGAAAGTTTTCATACTGAAGAAATAACTGCTGTAGAAGTGGCTCGAAGAGTAAAACAGCATGCAAAACACACAAAATAAGTTTTGTCTAGTCTAACACTTGCCAAGGCTTGTTTGGAAATGTGCCCCAGGCTGTCTAATGACCAGAACTGGAGATAACCTCTGCCTTAGCAGAGAATGCCAAGTTGTATCAGTTACAAACTAAAGACGTAACTCCATGTATTTAACCAGGAATACTAGAACTCATTTATCAAACTATTACCACATGGCCAAATACCCAACACAAACATATCAGTTTGAATTGTTTGCAGGTTGTATTTTGTCCCTCAGAGTGCAGGTCATGCTGAGGAAGCTACATGGAAGGCCTCTGTGCCATTGACAGAGACATACACGGAGTAGTTTAAACAGCTCTTCCCTTTATTTAATCACCAAAAATAGTACCTCACTGAAAAATTTGTAATGGAACACAGTCTAGAAGTCATCATCTTACTAGTGCTGCTAACAATGGTAGTAATATGGGCAACAAATAGAAATGTCTGTTAAAAACTAAGAACAAGCATTATCTATCACATTAGTGCTCTACCAGCTGCCTATAGTATGAGTAATCACCAGCCATGCCACAAAAAGGGCACAAAATCTTGCAGAAATTTTACAGAAGACACTGGAATGAAGGTCCTTTCTTGCCATGGAGGAGGTAGGACCTAACATATGTCCAGAAGCTAAACCCAAAATTCTTCAGATCTTTTGATCCCATTTATATTTTCTAATAACTTGAGGTTATTCTTTCTTCTTTATTGTTTGGTCTTGAGATGTTGAATTCAGAAGCAAATATACCACATACAATAACAATTTTTCTATGACTTACATACTTGGTTTCATTGACTCCTGTCTCTGAAGCCAAAAAATAAACAAACACACGTGACAGCAGGTGTAAATACATAAAAACCCCAGGTGTATGTCTAACTACTTCATTTTCTGCTCATTATAAAACCTTGCAGAGGCAAACAATACTTAGATGCACTGCACTGAGCATAATAATCAGCATCAGGCCAAGAGGTCAGGTCTCACTCAGAGGCATTTCACAACATTTGAACACTACACCCATGACCAGAATATGAATGAGTTCTTTGCAACAAACACACACTTTCAGAGGGACAGGCAAAACACATTTCTGTCACCTGTGCTGTCAGTTACTGCCTCAAAGCAGCAGCTCTCTTGACAGATACTAAAAAGGGGGTGAAAAAGTGCAAGGAAAAAAAGGGACATAAAGCAGGATTTCAGACTGCCCAGTTTTAGCCTGTCTACCTTTAAAAATCTCAAGATAAAATCACTGCTATGGGCCGTGCTCAAAGCTATGTTGCTCCAACAGCAAGTCATTACTGCCTTGGAAATTAGAGAAGTAGTCAGCAGCAGCTCACTTCTACCCTAATCAACAGGGGTTTAATTGTGAGATAGAGGGAGAAAACCCATAAAATTACCAGCCACACTGCTCACACAAAGCAACCACTAACTCTCTTCAATTACTAGCAACAGCTGCCATTCCTCCAGAGCATGAGAGGGACTGTAAACCACCACAGTGAGGAATTAGTGCATGGAAGACAAACAGAGGCTGACTGAAGATGCCACAGGAAGTCAGAGGAGATGAAGGGAATCATCTATCTGAAATGCTTGAAGAAAATGACCTTGTGGGGAAGCACACAATTCAGGCAGGGCATGTTATCCCTCCCCCACTTCATTCCAGTCCTAAGCTTGCTTGCTGCCTACACAATTCAATGCATTTTTACTTTTAAGTGTCTTTTTTCCTCATTTTTTTTCTTTTTCTTAGTTGCTCTTTGAGATTTTTATCACATTTTTTTCAACTACCATTTTTTTGCTTCTTCTACCCATAGTGCCTCCTGCTTTCCTAGTCCATTCATTGCTGCTTGTCAATGGCCAACACTTTTTCCCTTTCCTCTATCCAGAACATTCTCTTGTCATTTCTTCATTCAACATGTCTCTTCCTGACCACCACTCAATTCTAATTTTCTTTCTTTTTCTCCTCAAGGACACCTTGATTTTTCCTGCAATTTTAGTTACTTCACTCATTTTCTTACTTTCAGGCTCCAGACTGAAAGAGATTCCAGAAACAAAGCCAATGCCAATGCCCAGTGTAAACTCTGGCATAATATTCAATCACTAATCAAAACAGGAGGGGTGATTATTTGTTTAACTGGTCAAAGAAGGTTGAAGTGGACAAGGGAGAAACAAAAGTAATATAGCCAAGAACAGTACTTTGGTCATCTCTAGTCATAGTTTGGAGACCACTAAGCCTTACTGCTAGACACCAGTACTTGCTGCTGTTCTGCCTGCACAGTCCTTTGCCTCAAGAGTCCTCATTTCAGCTGGGGTTAGCCAAACAAGATTTTAAGAGGGGTCATGATTCACACCAGACTAAGGGAAGAGAATTCCTAATTTATTACAGAGCAGAGTGAAAGGCATTTTTCATCTTCTTCATGCAACCCTCGTATACCTACACCACCACAGGTAACCAGCACAAAGGTTGGGCAAATAAAAACCTATTTTGAAGTTATCTGGGAGCAAAGAAACAGCTGGAAGTGAGTGACTGATTTCTCAGTGTTCTGCCCAATGGCTAACTAGCCCTGGAGATAGGAAATTGGTACTTTAAATTACAAGAGAACCCTACCTGAAACTCCTAATACTGCAGAATATGTCAGTGAACTCCACACATGAGTTGAGGCACAGCAGGCAAATGAACCAAAAAGTACACAAAAAGTTGGTAAAACCAAGTGGTCAAGTCACCCCACACTCAGTTAGTGTATCTAAACCTGAAATAGCTCCACATAATTATTTTCAAGAACCCTAAGACTAGGCTGCTTGTGTTTGTTTAATTAAGATGCTGATTAAGCTATCATTAGTGTCCATGATTCTCCAAGTTTAATAACAAATAACAACCTCTTAAAATTTAATCCAATGGAGCTCCCAGTCAACAGGAAACATGGACAAACTCTCTCCATGTGGGAGGCAAAGGTGCTCCCTGGGAAACTGCAGCCTTGCACAATTGGTCTTCCTCAGATTTGTGAGGAAACTTGTAGGAACACAATTGCACAGCCCCCTGAACTCAGAATATCCATATTAACAGTCTTTCATCCTGCCAGGATAAACTTCATTAAGCTCCTTTCATACACAGCAGATTAAGCACAATACATCCAGAGTCAGATGGAGTTGCAAAATTAGGTGGTTTAGAGATGCAGGGAGCAGTTAAAAGTAGCTGAGATTTTTCACTCTCTTCTCTTAATAAAGACCAATGGTGACTAAATTTACTTTTACTTCTCAGATTTAAAAAAGAAAAAAGAGGAAAAAAAGCAGCTACAAACTCAATTAAGGCCTGCTAACATTCTGCTACTCTCAGAAGTTGTCACACATCATACAGTCTGGTAACAGTCCCATTTTGGTCAGGAACACAGAGGATTTTAAACCCCACAACATGTGACAGTCTTCATCCTTCCAAGTCCTTCTATAGCAACTGATCTATTCCTCAGCTGACTCCCATAAGAAAGTCCAATTCTACATTCCTCACTGCCCCTGAAGGACAGCAAAGCATTTCTGAATGTCTCAGTGCCTATATTCTCCACCTTTGCCTATCTCAAAGTTGCCTAAGATAGATCTGAGAGACAAGGAACAGAACAGTGCAGACTTCAGCTTCCCACCCATCTCCCAATGCTGCAGGAGTAAGTGTGATCTGCCTCTGCTGTTCACTCTTCAGTCACCAAGTTTCCAGTTTAGGATGAAGAAAGGACAGGCCAAAGGGAGGCACAAGTTGAACTGGATCACATGAAAAACTGTAAAGGAGGTGAAGCAGAACAGAAATTCTGACAGAACTAGGCATTGTGAATTTGTGCCTTACAAACCCCTTACTGAGAGGGTTGAGAAGCTGGAAAGGCACTGCAGGAAAGGAAACACCTTACATACTAGCAAGGAGTAAGAATTTTCCACTTTCAATACAGAAACAGTCCAAAAACATCCCTGCAGCTTATACCTGAAGAACAAAATAGAATGAAAAACTACCAGTTTATTCACTGCCTTTTTTTAATGCCTTCTTTAGAATTGTTTTGGTTAGAAATGTAAAATATTACTGAGGTACATTTAAAAGCAAAATACTTCCTATCATTAGAAACTGTCTCTTCCTTTTCAGAGTTTCATTATGGCAAAAGGAAATGATCCTGGAGAACAGGATAATTTTCTGTAAAGCAGAAAGATGCTGTTGACTGTGTATGGAAACAAACCCCAAGTTTGTTATTTAACCTTCCATCTATCACAGGTGAGGCACCTCTGTCTGCTTCTATAAAGGTCTCTCATGATCTGCTTCTGGCTATCTTAAAATTTCCCATCAAGTATGGTATCAAATGAGTAGCCCTCACATCAGCCCAGATTGCCAGTGTCCATCATCCTGCAATCCTCATATTATCTGTACATGTAGGAGCAATAACCTCCAAATGTCTGCTAAAAAATGTCAGCTCATTCCCTAAAACAGCAATTTTCCTGGATGTAAAAAAAAAAAAAAAAAAAGGAAGAAAGGCCATAAAGCCATTAAAATGCCATAATGCCATCAAGTCAGGAAGACTGGTCAAATTTTCATCCAGGCCAGAAGACTTTTCCAGAGCTCTAAAAATGCAACAACTCCATCAGGAGCGGGGCAAGTGTTCACCAGGGCATATGGAGAGTTACAGGAGAGCAGCTGTAAAAGGGTGATGCCTGGTACTGTCAGCAGTAGTGAATTATTGCCAATTTTTCTTCTAATATCTCTTTGCACAGGAAATGGTGAGTTTATTATTTTGTAACAGATATGATCATTTTGTTACTCATCAGTAAGGTAGATGTTATCTGAGCTAAAGTCAGGGAGGCTCCTGGACAAAAATAGGGAGAAGGTACTGATGCACTGTTCGATTTAGCAACTGTTGCCATGGAAATATCTTTTTTACTGACTGCTGATGATTATCTCATGTTCAAAATGTGATTTATGCATATTCTACATGAGAGCAGAGGAGCACATTTATAAATGAGCAAACCGTGGTTATTCCAACATTAAAAATGCAGAGTGCTCCATGTACTTTTCCGAAATACACAATTTGCCAAAACAGACTATTAATCATGAAAATACATTGGCCTCCTGCAGTATATAACCCAATTACCAGAGTAAAGCAGAAGCTCTTCCCAGATCCTAAATTAACAGGAACAGGAAACATAATGCAATTCCCATTTTCCTCCTCTTATGTTCTCACAGGAAAGGACAGGAGAGAACCAGAGAGATTATTTGGTCCAGCAACTGATACTGTTATGAATTTCCAAATGCACAGGCTGCATGAAGACATATTCAGCTTATTGCTGCAGGATTTTGGTCAGTTTTCTTCATCTTGTCCTCTGTGCCTAAAACTAATTTCTAGAATCAATGTTCCTCCACAAGCTTAAATGCATTATTTTATCTGCTTTGTCCTGAGATTTGCCTGCCAGTCATCCCTCATTCCACACACTTCTCTATTTCAGCTACAGAGAACAGAGAAACCATGGGGAT
This sequence comes from Acanthisitta chloris, assembly GCF_000695815.1. Lineage (NCBI taxonomy): Eukaryota > Metazoa > Chordata > Aves > Passeriformes > Acanthisittidae > Acanthisitta > Acanthisitta chloris. The sequence goes on along the minus strand of NW_008689772.1, from coordinate 144,101 downwards.
AATGCATTTATTTTTGTCTGTGTGTAAAGCAAGCCAAGCAATGCCAAAAATGTAGTATCTCCAATACTTCTGACAGCCCCTTGAAGTGTTAAGGCCAGAAATGAGGTTTTCTTCAACAGTTGCAACAAAAGACAACGAATGAAGCTAACAAGGATGATCAAAATGGATGGTGGTAACTAGAGTACCTTCAAACATAGGAAAAAAATGTTCCTAACTGCAGACTGACAGAACAAAACACATAGTCCTGTGAGGAAGTTCCCACACCCAAAAGAAAGGACCTGTCTGAGATATGACCTTAATGGTAGCTTCAGCTCAGGGAAACTTCCATTACCAATAAGCATCTAAGAATCCAAGAAATAAGCCCCATCTCCTCAAACTTAAATACAGTTTATATTTTTTTATTATTACATACAGTTTGCAGTGCAACTTCTGAGCAGCAAGGCTAGGAAGATGTTCCTAGTGCATGGAAGGACGTGTGTTTGTGGGCAGCAGCAGGTATGACCATCTCTTCTACCAATTAACTAGTTTAGATGTACTCTAACTTGATAGTCATGACTGACTTCTGTGCTGAATGAAAAACAGAGGAAAAATAGACTGTAAACTGCCAGCCTGGCTGAGCAACAGCTACACTCACAATAGGTTACTGCTTGAACTAAGGTACCCACCATTACCAGATATATACAATACAAAAATAATTAAATTCACTTGGAATATTCCTCTCTTCTGCAACTATTATCTGCAAAGTTACCCAGAGCAAGCCTGATGCATTTGAAGTTAGCTAAAGAATAGCTAAGACAGATGAAAAGAAAAACTATTCAGAAAGAAGAATTAGTTATGCAGCAATAGCTAACTAGACAAAAAGAAGACATACTAAAAGTCCCTGTTTTAAGGTGCAAAAAGCAATGTATAATTGCAGAGCCTGCAATAAGTTATAAAAACCCAAAGGTCTCATATTGACCAGTCTGCTTAGCCAGCTGCACAAAAATAGTTTCCAGATAAGGGAAGGTGGCAACTAAACACAGAACAACAGATCACACAAATTGAAAGGACTCTGCAATTGTACAAAGCCACACAAAATCTGATCAGCCTTTGAAGTTGAACCAGGAAAAGTGCAAAAAATTAAATGCCTTTTCTCCCACACAAATGGACAAAAATTTAGCTATACAAGACCTGCAAATTGTTTGCTGAACTCAGATGTGATCAAGCTGTTCTTGCATATAAGGCATCACAGATTAAGAGTAATTACACAGCACAGTGGTTTCCAAACTACAGTCTAAGAGGGCAAACCGACCACAAGCCATCTGTGGATGCCTTGAACCCTCACACTGACAGAGGCACACTCTCAGTACATGGAAAATCTTTGCATGAAAATCCTCAGACTCCAGACATGTTCCACCAAGGCAGTGCAAGCTAATTGTAAGGCTCCTTGTGTGCTTCAGGTCTCATTTCTGAATCATACACCTAGGGAAGGAAACCTGCTAGTGGAGTGGAAGGCTGGAATTCAACTGTATTTTGTTCAGTATGAAAGCAATATACCCACACATTTCAACTTTGCAGCTGAAGTTCATCTACTGCCTTACATTTGAAAAAGCTAGTAAAGGTATTTAAAAACCACCTGAATTTTGTGTTTATAATATATGGAGACCAGAAAACAGCTGATCATGAAATCCTTCATCTCAAGAACAAGGCTACTCTTCCATTGAGAAGGTTGTGTGAAAACCTCAGAGCACCTTCCAGGATGTGAAGGGGCTGCAATGGAGCCAGAGAGGGACTCTTTGTTAGGAGCTGCAGGGACAGGACAAGGGGCAATGGG
>NW_008689772.1:128839-142233 GCF_000695815.1 Acanthisitta chloris | reverse complement strand
GTGGGGAGCCCCTGGCCCAGGTTGCCCAGGGAGGCTGTGGCTGCCCCAACCCTGGCAGTGTTCACAGCCAGATTGGATGAGCCTTGAGCAACCTGATCTGGTGGGAGGTGTCCCTGCCCAGGGCAGGGGGTTGGGACTAGATGATCTGTAAGGTCCATTTCAACCCCTAAAATTCTATAATTCTCTGATTCTCCACTGCTATTGTAGTATCACCTGGATAAATATATAAAGTTAAAGCTGACACACATCATAACCTTACTATAAACAGAGATGCAAAACACCAAGAAAGAGCAGATTACGCAATATATAGAAATTGGATGAAATATAAGTGTTCCTGAAAAAGCCTAATAAATACATCAATCATTGAGTGTCCACTATCATATGTGGGTGCAGTAATATGTTATTTGCAATGATGGAGGAGGGAAGGAGGGAAGGAGGGAAGGTTTTCCATTTACTTATTTCTGGCAATTAAATCAGCAGACAAAGTATTTTTGTTAATGAACACAAAAAATCCTGAAGTTGTTGCCAGCATTTGTGTAGCTGATGACATGTTAAGAGCATCAGTTCAGGCAGAAACTGAACCTAGAGACGGCAAAGGCCCAAGCAGAAAATTTTAAGGTCAGTCCAGGTAAAATTCAGTTTGTAATGAAAGACGACAAATGCATGAGCATCTACTCACATCTACCCTTAACTGACGGAACCCAGGCAGTGAATTCAAACTCACTTCTAAATCTGAAATTGTCAAGATCGTTTCAGAAGATCCAGTTGCAGAATATGCCAGATGAAACCTATTTTGACCACTGCAGCAACTGCTACATGACAGCAGCTTAGCAACAAGGAACAGCAGGACAAATACTCCCAGGACTATTTGAGGCAAGTCATCTTCTATGGTCAAGACTGTGCCTACACAGAATGACCCGCGGTGTCCAGCACTGCAGTCACAGTAAACTGAGATATCAGCAGAATATCAGGGCAACATAAATGGGAAACACCTAAGAGTGTGCCATGTGCTGTATTCACAGCATGTTGTTTGTACTTAAAGAACAGCACACGCACCAACTGACATTTGCACCAGCGATTAGAACTGCCACCACCATCTTTAGAGATGCACTTCATATAAGATATGTCAGTAAACAAATTAACAAGTAGAAATGGGTTATGCATTCTTGCCTGACAGTCTGACACGTGTGACAGCTTCACTCAGGCTCTGCATGAAGAAACAGACTCGAAGAGTAGTAAAGATTGAGCTTTGACCAGTTAAGTGTTAATAATATCTGACACACATGGATGAGGATTAATCAGGGAGTTGTCAGGACTGTTATAATAATAGCTGCTTGATATGCTGTTCAGTGGGAGGGATTCTAAAAATGAGAATACATGCACTTAGCAGTGTATTGCAGTGCTTGCTTTAAAATTAATCATGAATAATCATTAGAAGGCTTCTGGTTGGAGGGAGGGAGTATTTCACATGACCCAGATCCAGGCTGTACATCTACACAGAATGGATTATAGCTGTCTGGTATCTAATAATGAGAGCTCTGTTTCAGCCTCATGCCTTTTATTTCACTCTTGGTCTATCTGCGATAGCAGATAGAAAGTTCATCAGCTTTAGCCAACAAACATGCTGATATTGCTAGGGTTGAATAAAACTATGAGGTACATACAACTGTGCATGTGGGAGGCTGTCAAAGACATGCAGTGGAGAGAAAATCAATTTCTGCCTGTGGGAACTTTCTTTTTTTGCTGTGTTGCAATTCTGTTTTCTGCATGCAAACCTAATGTAGTAATGTTCTTAATTCTGTGCTTAATTTTAAATACCTAAATTGCCTGATTAAGGAACTATTCAGCTGCTTAAATTTGGATTTGTCAGGGTGGTTCAGTTGCTTAAAATTAAGTTATGCATACAATTATCCTGGTAAAGAAGTCTCTCTTTTTCAGTGCTATGGCTAGCACTGGGTCCAGAAATGCTGTTGATTGCAAGTATAAAGCATTCAGAAATGACAGAATGCAGCTGAATACTTTTTTTCATAACAAAAATTCAATAGTCAATGAATGCTGTTGTTTCTCAAATCAGGGTTAAAAAAACCCTAACTGCAGGCTAATAATGCAGAGGAGTATCCTGAATTTTTATCTTCCTCCATTCTGACTCTGGCATCCTGATTACATTGGTTATCTTTCTTCCTTCACTTTGACATTATCTTGCAGGATCTCCTAGAGACAGACTAGTTACTTCTAGTCTACTACTAACACCAACAATGCAGCAAAAGGATTATATTCTTTCCTACTAGAAAAAAATTCTTCTTCCTAGTTCTTCACTCCTAAAAATGAACTGAGAGACAGCACTAGTTCAATTTCTTCCTCCTTCCATTGTAGTCAGGTACCAAGTGGCTCATTGTTCCTTTAATCTGTGGGTAAGCATCCATATGCATGAATGCAACTGCTATTTAATTATTAATTTAGGGCTAAATACTGCTTAGGTATGCTAAGTACTTGAACTTCTAATGCACACCAAGGTTAAATACTTGTCAGAAATACCTTATGTTGTCACATCTAAATTACTTCTCAGGAAATACAGCCAAAAAAGATTTTTCAGCCATATCAAAATGTTTTGCCTATAAATACATAGTATTGAATTTACAATAGGCAGAGTTATTTATGTAACAATGTTGTATAGTATACAACAAGGCTGTTACATGGGGAAGAGCCTTTTCAACTATCAGGATGTAAAACTGTTGACCAATCTAAAAGGCATTGAGGTCTGTATTCATGAACTTTACATAGTCCATACAGACAGTGATGATACCTGAGAAAAATAGCATTAAACACCAGAATGTAAATTAAGTCAGAAGCCATCAGCAGTCTTTGGTTACTCTGAAAGTCTCCCTCTTCCCAAGAGGTGGGCTGTTAGTTTCCAGGTGGCTATGTCACTATTTCTGATGGTTTGTTTCTATTTTTTCATTACTTTTTTTTTCTGAAGGAAGGAAGGTTGGTTTTCTATTTCTTGCCTGCTGTGGTATGCCTTCCATTGAGGGATCTGTAATTACTTATTCTGCATTTCCTGCTGTGGTGCAGGTTAGGATATATTTCTGGCAGCAAGGTCAGCTTTTATTTAGTCCAGCAGTTTTACTCCATTAGGGTTTATTTTTAATTCATTAAATTTATCTTAAGGATGTCCACCTATTTACTACCCAACAGAGAGTTTACCCTATGTTAACATGTAACTGGCCTTAGACTGCTTTGCTTTTCTGCTTAGACTCATAATTGAGAGGTTACCTATAAAGTCTTTGCTTGGGAGAAACTGGAAAAACCTCAGAGAGCTGAGGGAACAGATGAGATCCTTCAAATCCAGCTTGGGCTGGGCATTTTGTCAAGGGATGGATCAAAGTGCTATATCCCAGCCAAGATTCAGGGTCTTCCTGTCTGAACAAATGAACTGTGAAATATTAGAATGACCACGATGCTTTGCTCAGCAAATGCTCATGGATTGCTTTTGTGGTCATCCACTACAGACCATGTTCCTTGGCTCTTCATGCCCACAGCAGCAGAGAGCACAGAGATCTCTGTCCTTGCCAAAGGTGCTGCACTACAGACCTGCAGACCTGCCTTGGGCCTGTATCTATGCGTCAGAAAGACACAAAAGTCTGTTCAGAAGAGAAACTACTATTTTTATGGAAAAAAGCTGAGCAGAAGTCTTCCAAATAAAGGCAAGTCAACCAAAACACCAAATCCTTTGCTTAACCCCCAAAATCTCAGACCCAGATTTTCTGCCACAATGCATGTTGTTTACACAAACCTTTTTCATCAATGTTAATTTAAAAAAAAAAAAAGAGCTCAACAATGCTGAAGTTTGAACATTAAAGATCTACCCTGCTAAGTGCACTTTGACACTGAGGTCCTCAGGGCTGGAGGAGTATCCAGGAACTGCCCTTCACAATATTTGCCACTTCACAGTAAATCACTTACCCTCAATTATGTTTACCCAACTGTAAAATAGGGGCAATAATACTTATTTTTCAAAGCCGATATGAGGCTTATTAATGCTTGTTTAAGTGCTTTGTTATGCTTGAATGGAAAAGGAAATTATTATTATAATTTTAAGTGAAGCTTAATTATAAAACTGTTAACATAAGCATATTAGAAAAATGAATCACAAGCCAGCAATTGCTCACTTACTCTTAAAACAGTAGGAGATTATTTCATATGCATCTTGCTATCACTAATCCTCCCTTTTCTAAATCCTACATTTGTTTAACATATTGAAGCTAAGAAGAGGCAACATGCAAATTAAATGTAGAGTCTAATCAATCAAGAAGCAATACCTAGTACCTTATTTGGTGACGTGTCATCACTGGAATCCTGATTGTAAAAAATAGCCTCCATACAAAACTATTCTGTTTGCCATATACTCGTTTAAGCTACACATAGGATTGTCATTGGCACAATCTCTAACCTGGAAAACAGATTAATTAATCTCCTATGAAAACAGGCTGAGAGAGCTGGGATGGTTCAGCTTGGAACAGAGAAGGCTTCAAGGAGACTTTAAGAAAGTATTCCAGTAACTAAAGAGGACTTACAGCAGACTTGGAGAGGAAGTTTTTACAAGGGTGTGTAGCAATAGGACAAGAGGGAATGGTCTTAAACTGAAAAAGGTAGGCTTAGATTAGATATTAAGAACAAATTCTTCACTGTGAGGGTGGTGAGACACTGGCCCAGGTTGCCCAGGGAGGCTGTGGCTGCCCCAACCCTGGCAGTGTTCACAGCCAGGTTGGATGAGCCTTGAGCAACCTGCTCTGGTGGGAGGTGTCCCTGCCCAGGGCAGGGGTTGGGACTGGATGATCTCTAAGGTCCCTTCCAACTCAAATCATTCTATGATTCTATGAAGATCAAGTTGCCAAGTTACCAAGATACCTTAAAATTTGCAAAAACATTCTCTAGCAATGTTTCAAATACTGGACAGCACAGTTCTTACTTTAAACAAACAATAATACAAAATCCTTTAGGTGGCTTGCTTAGAAGACAATTTAGAACTCCAAAAGTAGATGACACTTAAGATTATGCAGTTATCGTATGGAAGGAATTGAGCAAAATAATTTGCTTTTACCTGACAGAACATATTTGTCAAAACAAGTATCACTTCAAATCATCACTTCCAAATCTTCCGTAAACATGTTCTGTGAGATTAAGCTCTGACACTTATACAATGTATGCAAATAAAGACAGAACTCCGGGGTCATTTTCTGACAATAAACAGAAAGAAAATATTCTCATTCCATTTCCCCCCTACCCTATCACCTACTTGTACTTCAGAGGCTCATAGAAAGAGGTAAATAAACATAAATTCTGTTTAGATAAGGCATGGTTCATATATCTTTCAAAAAGAGAAGTATTTGACATTAAAAAAACATGCCTTTAAAAAGGCTTCTCTACAGTTGTGTGTTTATGCTACTCCCTGCCCAGAATTGCTATCTCTTTGAGAAGGCAATGCTGGTTTTCAGAAGTAGTGACATTAAAAGAAAACACACTCCATTCTGGGGAGGGGTGTGTGTAGGTTGTGTGAAGCAACAACAACAAAAAAAAGAAACAAAAAGAAACCCAACCCTAATTAATAGCCAGTAAAACCCAAGGCTTGAGATGAAGAGAGACATAAACAGATGTTGTCCAATAGTAACCAAAAGCAAATGTCTGTATCAGCAAACAGGATTTGAGCAGAATTGAAGGAGACATTCATTCTTCACTGAAGGCCAACAGGACTATTTCATCTAAACTATAATTTTGTAAGGCTAAAACACAAGGCTTAAAGGAAACACAGCTCTCTATATTTACGACTGGAGTAAGAAAATTTGTCAGTAAAATCAAGAGATTTCAGTCAGTCATGGCCATGGAATGCTATAGCACTCACATGGAGTTGGACCTTGCCCTGGAACAAGGGAACACAGCAAACTGTCACCACTCTCCTCTCCCCTCTGCTCTTGCAGCATCACTTCACATGTCACTCCCCACACCCCTCCCCAATCACAAGATGAGAGAGGGAAAATGGAAAGCTGGGACAGTAAATTCACCAAATTATTTGCTAGAACAGCCTTGATTCCTCCTAAACAAAGGGAAAACAAGGACAGTTGCAAGAGTAAAGCCTTAGTACTAATGGCCCTCTGAGAAATCTAGGAAATATAGACCGTGTCACAGAGTAATAGCAGTGTACTACTACAGAAGTGACCAGAAAAACTTGTTGTTAATGGCCAGCATGTGCCTGGTTGATGATATTCCAAATAAAAATAATTTGCAAAGTCACAAGGTTATCCAAGGGGTTGCTTGTTCCTCCTTCCCGCATGCAACCATGGTGTCCTCACAGCAATTTCCCATCTTCCAGACAACTTAGTTGAAGGCAAAGACTTTGCTAATTTTGACCTACCAACAGTGTCAGACACTTACTTATATCTTCCTACTCCTAACTTTATTAACAGATCAAAGTCATAACGTTTGAAATGCTACAAACTAATTGCACTTGTTCCCTTGGCAGATTTTTCCCATGGCACTGGTTTGTCCTACCAAACAGCTTCAATGACAAAGGCTTAATATCATATTAGCACTAGGCTTTTTCTACCCTCTTATGCAAACACCCTTTACATTGTCCTCCATGTTACTAGACTGCCAGTTCTGCAAGCTTAGCACACTTGTCAACTAGACTTATTGAATGTTTAACAAACCCTCACTGACTACAGGAAAGTCTCCTGCAAAAAACCTGCAGTATGTCACGCACAGCACCAAACCCTGGACTTCAACAACAACCATGTCCAAGTTGCCATCATTTGTCTTTGCCCCATACCATCTTCCCTTTCTCTTCTCCTTGTTTTCACTCCTGCAGTTGCATTCTATTTCAATAGCATGGTACTTTGCAAATAAATACATATTTATTTACCACACACAAGGACAAATCAATTTATTCAGTGATTTCATTTGAATTATCAAAAGCTACTTATGATTTACTACATATTCCCTTTATTTAAGAACCCCAAGACTGACAAGTCAATGCAAATGGGCAATGCTGATGGTGCACTTTGCTAAAGAATTAAACCATAAAATTCTATAGCACTGAAAATACCACATGCACAAAGAGGCCAAGTTCTGTATGCTGATGAAATAGCTTTGTAGTCCACAAATTTACTGCATTTTACATCTTACAAAAGAAATGACAGCAAACCCCAGCATCATGGTTTCCTCCCCTCCCCACCCCCATTGTATGTGTTATGGGGAAGGCAGCACTAAAAGGATGGTATTTAGCATGAAAAAAATAGCTGAGTGTAAGGACTAAGTACCAAGAAGGAAGTGCAATACCAGAGCAACACCATTTTCTGATTTTGAGCAATTTAATGGCAGCATCTGTTCTTTTTGATAAAGAAGCAGATGTATTTTGAGCCTCACCCTAACTGAAAGAAAATGCTTACATCACTTACTAAAGAGCAATAACTCATAATGCCAACCCACAATGAGAATCTTATTCATTCTGATGACTTACTAGCCCAGCAGAAGCTTTGAGCCCAAATATTTCTTTTTACTATAGGAACAAAGTAATTCTTTACATGAATTTCACGTTATCCATCTGCAGTATCACTCAGTGTTGAAGACAGAATACTGACTTAGATCTCTCCTGATACCATTTTTTATTTTCATACATGGTAATAAAAAGCAGAAAGTTTTATTAATGTACAAACATGAAGTGTACCAGGAGATACTCTTATACTACTCACCATGAATATAAATTAACATTTTAGGGTTTATGGCTAGTTATATATTCATTAAAGCTACTGTAAACAATATCAGATGGTGGTGAAATCAACATGAAAAAGCTCTCCCCGGGTTTAGGTATATTCAGCAGCACAAAGCTCCTGATGTGCCATTAAGTGCAATGATATAACAGACATAAATCCAACATAATGACAGAGTTAAATATAACTCTTGTTTGGTTTAAAACTCATTCTGCCTCTATCTTGCTGTATCTATCCCCATTCTGCCTCTATCCAGCTGCTGAGCCTGCTAGTTATCTTTACATACAGTTGTCCTTCAGAGCAGTGAGACACAGTCCTTGCAAATTCCAGCTCAGTGCTACAACACAGAATTCCTGGAGGACAGAGATATTCCTTCACAAACAGAAGGCATTCATGGCACTCTCCCCCTCAGATAACTCTCAACTCCAAGTTGAAGCTTTGCACTAGAACATAAGGATTGAAAATAACCAATAACATAAATTTGAAGTGTCAAAAGCAAGTACCTCATATGGAAAAATTCAAAAATCAGCCAAACAAATCCTGCAGAACAAAGGTGCACTGATTTTTTTGCTGTCTGTTCTCTCTTACCCAGCCATGGCACCCAGTGAACCAACACAGTGAGTGATTTCTGGTCTGGACAACAGCAAGAAAAAATGCAGAATCTTTTCACAGATCATGAAATGCAATGAATTAAGGATTTACTGATTGAGTAAAGGAGCATCCTAGGCAAGGAAATGTGTTTGATTTCCAGCATGGCTACTAAACAATCTCATCATAACCAAGCTTTTCAAGGTACAGAGTTACTAGTCTGAACTTGCTCTAGATCTTGAAGCTGAATTTTACTCTCAAAGGTTAATTTTTATGGTATTGTGTTGAAGACCTCATTTAACTTTCCTTAAAGTTTTTAACATCTCCTTCATTTATCACCTTGCCCTGCACTAGACACAAAACAGGCCTGAGATCTAACCCAGAATCATGCTGTTGCTCTTTGGGGCATTCCACACAGTATTACTTTGAGCATCTGCTTTTGGAAACAACCACCTTTTCAAGGACAGTTTCTAACACAGAGCCAGCAAAAGTTGAAACTAAAAAGCAACTCATTTTGAGAAGAAAGACCAGACACTGAAAAGAAACAGGGGTTATGGATGAAGAGGAAGTACAACAATTTTGTCTGCAATGCACAGCAATAAGAACAACTTGATTCTGAAATCTGTTTTCATAAGCAGCAAGTTCTAAGGCAAAATACTGTTAATCTTGATGACTGAAATAAAAAAGCAAGCTTCCCTCCTCCTCATCCATCCAAAGCTCTGAATGGGATCAAAACCAGAGTTCTGCTGACATCTGCATGCAGAGAACTGCGTCAGTTGTAAAAATGACATGTATTTTAATACAGTGCTTAAATTGCAGACCAAGTTAACACAGGAGCAGTGTTTATCTAGAGCAGCACAAGTGGAGTAGGTGGTGAAACAGAAGTAGCTCACATCACAAGATCAGGAGATGCTTCACTTGGCCTTTGGAACCCAGCAGGATGGGTAACAAAAACCTGAAGCTTGATGACACCAAAGTGTGTCTGACTTTGCAAAAAAAAGCTAAGAAGTACTTCCCAAGAAAGATTCTACCTGATAATTGTGCTGGGCAGTTGATCCATGCAAACCAGTGTTTCCAATGAAATCTGCTGTAAAATTCATCCCACCACTGCTGACACCAAAACCCTTGGTGTACTATTCCCATTAGTTGGGTTGTTGCCTGAAACTTGCCTTATTGGGGTTTTTTTATGCCTTCTTGATTTTCAGAGAAAACCCTAACAATGAGACCCAAAAGGTAGCCTAACAAGCTCGGAAAATGAAAATAAACCGTCTTCTGAGTCTGAAAATGTCACTCAAGGCTTTTCAATACATCAGCTTTGACAACACTACTTCACATGTGACAGTTTGAGCTATGCATAACATGTTGACAGCCACACATGTGACCATGTAACTAACAATTACCACAGCTGTATAAAGCCAAAATCAAGCAGATATCTTTGTCCTCATTTTTTCAAATCCTCCAAAGAAAAGCAGAGAATTGCACTACAGATTTGTTAGACTGAGTAGTATATACCACTTCCAAAAGACTGGTTTTATGAGAGGGTTTATAGATCATTGCCACTTGTACAACCATGTAGAGATTGTTTGACATTGTTCTGTCATGGAAGACATCCACCAGATCCTCTTCACACAGCTTGACAGATGAAAAAAATTAATTTGAACTACAACAGCAAGTCAAGCATTCATAATGCCACAAAAACATCTATCTAGATGCTGATGACTGAAACTTAGCATTAAATTAAGCAGGCATTTAAGTAGCATTATGATTCACAATTAAAGCCTTGCAGATCTTTCTCAGAAACCACACAGAGAGAGATTTTTGTTTCAAGAAAACCAGCATCAAAATGCAATTTTCTTTTTTATTTGCTCTTTATGTTCCTGTTTAAGGATAGGAGCCAATTTTTAAACACTATCTCTGAATTTTCAGTGGTAAATTGCACATATAGTACTTGGACTAGGCATGAAGTAGTGAAGTTAAATTGTAAAAACCTGCCAACAACGGTAACCACCTAGGTTCAGAGAAAAAATTCCTTTGAGAATACAGGGACAGGAACATTTGGATAGGATAACATTTTAGGTCATGATGTGCCACCAAGAAAATCAATCACATCCACTCTATGAAACACAGGGTAATTTATTCCACCCTGCTTTCTCTTCTGTGCTGTATTTCAATCCTAGCAGCTTATAAATCAAGAAAAGCCTCCCATTCTTCTCTCCTTTCATGCAGCATTGCCAGACCAGAACAGACAGCAGGAACACCTGCTCAGCACACCTACATGCTATGCCAAGGAAAGTAACCCTACCCACTGGATGCCTAACTGGAGTTATGTTTTTCTCAGAAACAAAGGCAGTAAGGTAGCACTTTAGAAAGTCTCTGTATCACTAGTCAAAGAAGGCCCTGTCTGTGGCTGGGGGTTGGACAAGATGATCTTCAAAGGTCCCTTCAACCCAAACCATGCTATGACTTTGTATGCTGCACTGGTCTAGATAAACTAGCTTGGGATAGTAACCATATTAACACAAAGCTACATACATAACAAATTACTCCAGTGCCTGCTGCATAAATATTGCCTTGAGCAATCACTTCATATCTGCTAGGAATTGGAACTTTTTATCAGGATGCTATTATACCTTCATAGTATTTTCAAAGCCCATGCAGTTTTACAGGGGATTCACAGAAGAAGAAACACCTTTTTTTTTCCAGGATAGGACTAATATGTGCACCCTACATCACTTTCAAAACCAAAGGAAAAGCCCAACATTTTCAATGCAGGCAGAACTTCAGACTGAACATCTAGAAAAGAGCTCATAAAACACATACTGGGCAGAAAATGCTGAATTAAGAAACAGAATCTATATCACAAAGAAACAATTTCTGTCCAAAAAAGTCAGGCTTCCAGAATATGGGAGGGCACAGGAAAAGAAACATCAATGATTGCCTATCCTGTTCTCACTTTTCTTCACTAAATATTTAGCTAATTGTCACTGAGGACAGAAGCCTTATCTAGATGGACTTTTCATGTGAGATCACTGGCTGTTCTTATATTCTTACTCTTCTTTAAAGTGATTAAAAACTGTAAGCCTGAACAACTCTGATTTTTCTAAAACCATGCCAGAGCTATTCCACATCCAAGAGCTCAAGAATGCCTATTAAATAATTATGTCTCCTCAGACTCATCACAGGTGGATTGCTCTTGCTAATTCTGCCAGGAATTTAGAGCATACTAAGAATGCACAAGTACTGCACTGTGCCTGCAATGTTCCCTCTCTTCTTGCCAACCTGCTACTGCATCCAACGCAACAAGGACACTTCAGGTGCTGTGGATGAGGCTGTGGATGTACAATGAGTTTAAACAACCTCTGGATAACCTTACTCTTCTAGATAGTCCTCCACCATGGATATTTGCCTGAGTCCTTTCATTTTGTCTGCTGCACTCCATCCCAACACACAAGAGTTAAGAGAGAAGGAACATGACATCAAAGTTCTACTTGCTGCATTGCATCAATAACTCTGTACATCCCTGGAGGTTTTCAAGATGAGACTGGATGTGGCACTTAGTGCCATGGTCTAGTAAGGACAGTAGGGTCAGACTCGATGATCTTTGAGGTCTCTTCCAACCTGGTTGATTGTATGTGAATTTCTACATATCTTCCCCTTGTTTTACTCCTCTTTTATAATTAGGAAATGACTGCCCCAAGATCTTAAAGCACCTAACCTAATGCCTGGACAGCAATTAGCATACTCAACCTAAACCTTAGTGGAGGGAGCATGAATGCAATATTTCATGGTGCCAATACTGCAGAAGCTTCTCCCTAGCAGAGCCATCTCCAATCAGTGCTCCCTGTTCTTTCCCATACACACAACAGCAGGGAAAAGGTGAGCAGAGGAAAAGCTGACAGTATTACACAGCATAGTCAGGTCTCTGCTCCCGTTGACAGCTCGTGAGAAAGAAAGGCACTTTTGATAGGATCAGCACACAAAGAAACAGGCACAGAGACATACCACACTAACAAGTCAAGAAGAGGAAGCAGGCAAAATCTTTCACCCTGTGGTTACAAAATGCTTCCCACCACTTTATATAATACGGGTTCATATGCCATAGCCATTAACGTCGCTGAATTTACTGCTGTCTTGGTCTCTTTTCCACCTTTCCGCTGGCACCATTCTCTGTGCTTTTTGTTATTGATTTGGCATTTCCATTTATTCTTCTGCAGGCTACTCAGATTATTTTAATACAACTCATAAGAATCACACTGAAAAACTACTCAGAGATTCAGAAGATATTTGTCTGACATTCTACTCCCATATTCTACAACATAAGGTTGGAAGAGGAGCCTGCCAAATGCTGAACTGGCCTGGCAGGTGGTACAGAGCTATTTTTTTCCCATCAGCAACTCAAAAAACACAGCAGACACATATTTCCTGCGATGTGTTCACAGGTCACACCTGACACAGGAAGTATTAAGCTCGTAAATTAAGTTCACTCCTTTTCAAAATCACAGACTGACATGGGACAGAATAAAAGCGTTTGACCCATCAATATTTCAAAGCAAAACTAAACAACTGGAGATCCCCCCGAAAGAGACATATGCTCTTAAATTTTTTAGATTAACTTCATTTTCATATTTTAAATGCACCAATAGCTTGATTTTCCCTAGGCCAGCTCAGCCAACTGGAGAAACACAGACATAGATACAGCACCAGGTATGTTCATATCTTTTACAAGCATTCAGAAAGTTTGCAGATCTTCACTTTCTATCTAACTTAAAACAATTTTTTATAAGACTGCCAGTCTCAGGCATCCAGGACTCATGACATATGATCCCAAAATTCCAATATACTGCAAGGAAATAATCTTTATGGGAGGGGTTGTACATTTTTGAATCCTCAAGATTTCACATACTCATGCTTCATTTTTTCCCCTGGAGTAAGAACAAAAAGTCTACATTTTATGAAAAGAAAGCTCACAGTTTCTCATATGCATGTGACACTTAGCCTAGAGCATTAAAAAAACCAAATACTACATTTCAATAAAATTTAATT
>NW_008689772.1:126162-128584 GCF_000695815.1 Acanthisitta chloris | reverse complement strand
CCAGTGTCTCACCACCCACACAGGAAAAAACTATTTCTTAATACCTAACCTAAATTTCTCCTCTTTCAACATGTATCCATTGCCCCTTGTCCTGTCACTCGAACCAGAGTAAGAACTAGCACCATAAAAAAGCATAAGGTTATCCGAGTTTTAAAGGGAAGTAAAATCCCAACGAAACTCCAAATAAAGGAAAAAATGATCATGAAGAATGAGAAAAAAAATGCCAAGACAGGAAAACTCCCTTTATGGCCATTTCCCGCAAAGTTTATTTATCAAGATAAAAGGTGATCTAGTGATCCCATTGCAAAGTGAGTAATTCAAAGGGAAGGTCTCAGCACTTTCTGGGAAAAATCCAACCTCCTTGGAAAGTAGAGAAGGTAAACAGTTCAAGTGTTGACAATTACAGGTCACTTCTGGAAAACCTTTGTTTGTATGTGGTTGAACACATGACAAATAGCTGTTGGAAATATGCTAAGGCAACAGTTCTCAGAGGGGAAATATGTTGCACATTGCATCACCATCATCACTAACACAGTAAGTTTTTACATTTATCATACTCAGCAAATTTAATATAAATAGGGTTTTTTTGTATTAGGCAGAGAAGCAGAACACAAGTTTCTCAGCAAAAACTGTGCTCTGATCTCCTCTGATAAATGTCTGATACAATCTCACTGGAGCTCTTTTATATTTTACATTTACTGGGCTAGCTGGAGGTTAGAATTTCTCTTTGTGCACTTGGCACTTTCACAGTGATGAACATAAGAGAAACCAGGACAATGCTGCAGCCAAACATGCCACTATAGTAGCAAGATATCAATCTAAGACTTGACAAAATACAGAGATCCTCAAAATGTTTCTTCAAGTGCTTAAAAAAACCCAAACCCAAAATTACTTTATCCCAGGTACTTTGCTTGTCTGCATAGATATATCAAAGCCTGTCTCACACTTGATTTCCACCAAAATTACTAACTCAGCTTTTCAAAACTCCCATCGCCCACAGCACTAACCTTTTTTTTATGCTAAATAAAATATCCCAAGTTTTCTCTTGATCTGCTTTTTTTCTGTGATGAATATTGGTAAGTACTTATGTTCCCCAAATGCTGCTTTTCCTGACCATTTTTAGAAGTTGTTGGACAGTTCATTTAACTTTGATGGTTACATGCCATTGGTAGTTTCTGGTTTCACACACAAGTTCTACAGTTACAAACCTTCATTTTCATCAGCAGAAAGAGCTGAATGTAAAATACAGTTATATGCCCAAAGTGTGTGCCTTAATGACTGACATGACCTGGAGAGAGCCCACACAGAAAGGATAAACATTGGCACATCAAGACCCCAAATTTCAAGCTGCATTTCCTTCATGCATCTTTACAGGACTGCATCCTCATTCCTACACATACAAAGCTTTAAATACATGCTAAAGGATTGTATTACATATGCCTGGAGACACCTACAGACATTTTTTGTGGAGCTGTAGCTTCAGAACAAGTCCTTAAATTCCTTAATTTCTGTTAAATGCCTATTAATATTATGTCAACTGGGAGGAAAACTTCTCAAGCAACTCCCTCCCGGTGACATCTGTGTTCTTTTGATTCAGTTCATAGAGTGTTTCTGAAAACCTGCTATTTGTGCTGATTACCCACCCTAAAATCTAAATTGGGAAGAGCAAAACTGGAGGAGGTGACTTAGATGTGCTCTGAACTCAGAAAATGCACTGAACAGAGCCTTTGGTGAATACTTCAAATACCACACACCAATATTGATATCTGCAACATTAAGATAAAGACATCTTGGTGACCTGAGGGACAAATGATAAAGTCCTACTGCTTGCAGACAGCAGTGTCATTGCATTCCAAAATTAGCACTGCATATACTGCTAAATATAAAATTGCCAAGAGTGGGGATTATTATCCCTCAGCTTCTTAAAAAGTATTTTCTACATATACAGCAATTTTAACCATGTTAATGGTGAGAGGAACTGACATGCCATGACTATTAACTAATTGTATTAACATGCACACAACACCATAAAAATTCCATGCAACTTCTCCTTAGCTACTGGTCATATTCGTCATGTTAACAAAAATCCTTTGTTTGCAAAACTCTATCAACTACCATAAGCCATACAGACTTTGCTATTACCAGTTAATTTTAAACTCTCAGTATCTACCACTAACAGGTTATCTATATGCTCCTAAACACAGACATTGAAACAAAATAATATTAATTTTAAAAAGTTCTATGGTTTCAGGCTTTATCATGAATTCAAAAGTCACCCAGAGCCATTCATATACAAGGTTCTACATCTGGGCCATGGCAATCCCAGGCACACCTACAGGTTGGGTGGGGAAGTAATTGAACCCGACAATGAGGAGAAAGACTTGGGAGTGACAGTGGATGAGAAGCTCACCATGAGCTGCAG
>NW_008689772.1:106126-125802 GCF_000695815.1 Acanthisitta chloris | reverse complement strand
CAGGTCAAAAGAGGTGATTCTTCCCCTCTACTCTGCTCTCGTGAGACCCACCTGGAATACTGTGTACTGTTCTGGTGTCCTCAATATAAGAAGGATATGGAACTGCTGGGCCAAGTCCAGAGGAGGCCATGAAGTTGCTAAAAGGACTGGAGCACCTCCGCTATGAGGACAGGCTGAGGGAGTTGGGGCTGTTCAGCCTGGAGAAGAGAAGACTGTGCGGAGACCTCAGAGCAACTTTTCAATATCTGAAGGGCCTACAAGGAGCTGGAGAGGGACTCTGTGTTAGGAACTGCAGTGACAGGACAAGGGGTAATGGGTTCAAACTGAAGCAGGGGAACTTTGGGTTAGATATTAGAAAAAAAAATTTCCTGTGAGGGTGGTGAGACACTGGCCCAGGTTGCCCAGGGAGGCTGTGGCTGCCCCAACCCTGGCAGTGTTCACAGCCCGGTTGGATGAGCCTTGAGCAACCTGCTCTGGTGGGAGGTGTCCCTGCCCAGGGCAGGGGTTGGGACTAGATGATCTGTAAGGTCCATTTGAACCCTTAAACTCTATGATTCTATGGTACACAAAAGGTTCAGTGCCACAGTTTGCAAAGTCCACACATTGAACCAAGTTGAAGGCTCTCTTGCTGACAAGAATTATCTTAGGACAATAGGCCTTAAAACCCACAAGAAGTTAAAAATATCATAGCAGTAATGCAGAGAGTTCTACACAAGTTCTACAGAAATGTTTTGCTTCCACTGGATGTCCACATGGACATGAGCATCCAGACTGGGACTTGCCATGCCACAAATCACTATTCATGTCCAATGTAAGGCTTCTCCCCTTGGGCGAACTCTTAGGTTCCAACAGAACAGAAATTCTTCCGGTGAACTAGTAGGTACTGCTTTCTGCTACTCATCTCACTTCAAAGCAGAGTTAAATTGATTTAACTGACACCTGCTTTATATTTTTTCAGCAGCGTTAGCAAGAATGGCAATGACATGTCACCAGAGCATTGCTGTTACATTAGCCACATACCACTACTGTCCACCAGTACACAGACAATGTGTTTCCATCTCTGCCTTACCTACAAGTTCTATCTCCTTACAAAACAGGAGAAACATTTCAGAGACTTGGATCTACATCTTGTTGGGATAATAGCACCAGGCATAAGATTTGACACTGGCCACTGGTAAAGGCCAAATCACACAAGGTCCGTTTGAAGTCCACAGTCCAACTCGAATCTCTGGCTTCTTTTTAAAGCTATTGACTTTCACTTTAGGTTGGCTATGGAGACTCCATCTGACAAACACCCAGCTAGTATTAGGGAGGGAAAATTAATAAGCCTGTTTTGAACAGAAAATTGGTTTCCTTTTAGAGTTACAAGATTCAATTCCACAATAATTCTATTGAGATTACATGAGAAACCTAAAAGCAATTCCCCATCACCCAAAGGTCTCCCAAAACCATCTTGAAATTACCAGACTCAGAATGAGTTATGGTGTAAGAAATATGCATTGAAATTATTAGGAGACCAGTTAAAGCTAAAGCAGAGTATTTTTAAAAAAGACTATTTATTTTTCATCACTATTCTCACAATTTATTTTCCTGTCCAAGGATAAACAGATATAGATGTCAAAAAATTCTGTGAGGATTCCTCACCATCTTGAGCCTTCTCAGAGAAACAAAAAAAACCTTTTCCTCTACCCCATACCAAATCAGAGAGATGCAAAGTGTTAGTTACAAAAACTGGTATAAGAGAGTGGATTTTACAGTAGTAAAATAGATTCTGCTATTTTATTTTAAAGAGTGCTCAGGACACTGCATGTGTGGGATCTTTCTAAAATTATTTTGCTATAATCACACTTTCACTGAAACCATATTCCCGATGTGCTCCATCTGATAACAGCACAATGCAGAAATTATACCCTTGCAAAATGCATTATAAGATGACAGCATTATGCTAATGAGTGCTAAAAATGACTCAAAGTTGTAGCATTAATGTTCCTTCCCCCTCCCAAAAAAAATGTAAAAAAAATAAATATTAAAATGAAGCATTAAGTATTTTTTGGCATTTGGATTGATTTTCTTTTCTTGCCAAGGAGTATGATTTAATAAAATAATACATTGTTGACTCACCACAGCATGTGCTATGTCTCATCTATAGGAAATGGTTCAAAGGCATCAACTTCATGCATGGGTTGCCATAGCTGATATTTGAGTCTGGCCTGCTGTTCATACAGGTTTCTAATACTAGCCCTGAGCACACACAAAAAAAAAAAGAGAAAGAAAAATTTGGGGTTTATTTTTCAAGTCTGATAGACATAGAACAGTACAGAAGACTAAGTTAACCTGGAATGTCAGTATCTGCACATCATATAATGAAGACTTGAGTTTTCCCTTGACAATACCACAATGTATCCAGTTCAGGCAGTATCTGTACCTTAAATTTCCCTTCTTCTATGCAAAGAAGAAAGGCTAGAGACAGAAAACAATGCAGAATGAAGTGCTGTTTTAATGGGAGAGGTGTGTCAGGGTTATTCCCCCAGCAAAAAAATAAATAAAACAAAAACCAAAAAACTCAAGGCCTCAGTGCTCAAGAGCACATGTTCAAGATTGTCCATATTGCAATAGATGGCACTAAAAAAAAATCCTAAAACTGTTCTAAAATCGTTTTTGTTTCTATCCTATTTTACTCAGGTCAGAGCTACAAATTTTTCTTTGGAATAGGGAAGAGCAGAAACTTTACCTATAACAAGTTGAGGTTTGTACATAGTCATCTATCACCTATACCTGAGGATGGAAATTAAATTTGACTTGTGACATTATTAACAGCTTTAAAATCTGTGTGATATGGATACAGATAGGCATAAGAAAAGGCCTGTGAATTACTGCTCTTTATCAAATTAGTGTCCTCTTACAAACAAAGAACAAAACATGTGACAAAAGATGTTCAACTGACAAAGTGCTTGCAGTTAAAAAACTTACAGACAACCCCAAGAAATGTGGTAAAAAGTAAATGCTGTGGTATTAAGACAGTGAATGAGAGAAGGAACAATCAAACACAAAGAGCTCTGGTGTCTAACCACTGAACAAAATTAAGTGATAAAGTGGGAAACATTTTCTCACCCTTGTACCATGACTTGTTTTCAAATAGCTCAGAAAAGAAGCAGAACTTTGTACTAAGAATAGAAAATTAGAAATCCTCATGAGAAAACAACTACTCAGCAAGAGAGGGCCTACTACACTTCACTGAACTTGGCTCAGTGAACTTGAGCTCCCTGAAATCCCAACTCAAATAGCAGTTTCTAATTTCCTGGGTTATGGACCTCAGTGAAACAGGTATTGGCTTGACTGGAAGACTCTTTTGAACAGTCCTGAGAGACTAACAAACCCCAAATTTCCCAGGTCACTGCTGTGAGGTGAACAAGGGTCTGCATTCATAGGATGATCAACATAATCCTTTTCTGGATCAGGAGCAAAACCTGGAAGCCTAAAAGTGCATCAGTTGATTTTTCTTTTTCTTGATGTAACAAGGACTCCGACACTCTCTTATGCTCCAGACAGAGTCAGGAAGACTCTAAGATCAACAAAAGCCCATGACAGTACATCCATCATGTAGAGATGAAACTGAGGAGAACATCCCACCACCTCTAGTGAGTTCATATGCCACGTCCTTTATCAAAAATCTCACTATATAACAAACAAATAAGACTGGAAAGTATTTGGACTTGAATTTCCTGTCCATCTCTTCTAACAAGTAGCCAAGACTGGTCTAAGGCTGCTAACAAAGCTATATCAGGCTAAAACACCACATATTAACTCAAGGACAGCTGTGCAACTTTTGCAAACACTGTAGAGAGACCGTGAAATTCTGTCCCATCCCCTGTGCTGCTTTGATCTCAACTTTCATCTCACTATCACAGAATAATAGAAAGGAAACATAGCCCTAACACCTGATATTTCATACTAATTAAAATTGCATGTTGTTTTCAGTTTTAGACCATCAATTTCAGATGGGTAACTGAATATAAAAGATTCTGTTTCTGACAAAGGCTTTTTCTTATGTTTGCCTCCACAGATGGTGCTGCAAGACAGAGAAAAAAGAATTCACAGCAAATGCAGCATTTTTTCTTTTAAATGGTGCCCTCTTATGAGAGTTCATTTTCCTTGCAATTAGCCTTCAAAACTGTAAGTGTCCAAGAATCATAGTAAAGAGTAGCAGAGCACAAGTATTGGACACCAAGTTATATCTATTGTGGTCCAGTAAAGTCTCTTTCCTTTACTCCTGATGACATAACAGAGCAGCAACTATGGTAATACTGCAAACACTAGGATTTTAGGACATAATTTCTAACAGTGCTATTATAAGCTCAAAATGTAATTGGTGGAATAGGAGGTGATACAGTTAAGAATTCTTGACATAAATAAATTTCAAAACTACTTTGATTGGAACATTTATCAACAAGCTGGTGATATTTTCTGTCATTAAGAAATTGTCCAAGGGACTAGGTAGCATCTACTGAACAACAGTTTAAGTGATTACCAATTTTAATGCTGGAGACCTTTCCCAAAATGCAGCTTTTCTGTCTCCTGAGTCATAACAAAACTAAGATGTTTGCAAAAGCAATGCTAAACTTACCCTCCTCTGGGCCTGCTTTAGCTCTCCCTTCAACTGGAGGAGTTTTGCAATGGGCTGCAAACTACTGAACTTTATGACATTCCCCAATACTATGGCAGGGAAATTTTGATAACTCCCTCCTTGCTTTCACGAGCCAGATCTGGTGCTGTTAACACTGCTTGAAGGTATTTTGTCTTACAGTTATTGATCCAGGACTGGTAAATCTCTAAAAACGGCTGCAAACATGCCAACCACTGACAGCAGGGGGAAAAAAAAACCCCAACCTACAAGAAAACACTCATCGCCAAGGTCTGCTCATAGAAATGTGTGTGCACTGAAGGGGCTTTTTAACAATGAGAAGGACATTTTTCAGCATCAAGCAGGCAGACAGGCAGCTGAAGGCAACTTATTTTTCATGGTAAGTGATTTCTGTTCTTATCCTATTTAGGAACATCCCTATAATCCTAATACTCCTCAACAAAACCATAATTACAACAGGACCCTGACAAATTATGTGTACTCTGAAACAGCAGGAGAGAGCAATGCAGTTTACTGAGAGTCAGGGGAGAAGAATATTATTTAATGGCCGAGGTCAAATCATCTTTGTCATTCACATCTGCATCTCTGCAAGACAAAGTCATTAGCTGAGCCAACAGAAAAGGTATTTCTATGTCACCTTTCCCAGCAGGAAGAGAACACAGAGCAGAAGCATCACAGAAGAGAATATTACTCCAGTGTTCCTGACCAGGGACTACACAGCAATATTCTGAAAGAGGGTTAAAATACGAGAGGTTCGGTGCACTCCACTTTCCCCAAGGCGTGGGGACTAAAGATAGGTGACATGTGAGCAAAGACAAACAGCCTTGTGTGGTCCCTACACCATCCTGTGCTATCTTTACCCTTCCCTTTCTGAATCTGGCCTTGCACGGCAAGCTCTGTGTCCTTCCAGCAAACTGATTTCAGATTCCTCTGGTCATTTACATTTGCATTTCCTCTTAATAAATTTCTACTCTATGCCACCATTTTCTTCAAAATCTGCATTTTCATATAGCATTAGTCTGTCTTGAAAGAAGTCCCTGGCAAAACTCACAGTGCATATATCAGAGGAGGGGAAGGTTGCACTGAGGGTATCATGAAGCTATGCAGCAAAAAGAACCCATGTAAACAAGCTTACAATCAGTGCATGAACAGTGTGAAACATGCCAATCATAGCTCACTGGAAGCACCTCCTGCTTATTAAACAATGCTGTAGCACTTAATTATCCAAGTCAAATTTGTATTATTTCTAGTAATGTGTTTGCTGGAAAAAAATAAAACAACCAACATTTCTTCCTATAGCAGTAGCTTTTCTGCCAGAGGATTTCCCTGCAAAGCAACATTGATTTCACTGCAGCATCCCCAGATTGTTAATTTTCTTGAGCAAAATAACTGGCCTGTAGTGTGCTGTAAACACTTCCCCTGAAAGCTCTTGGTGGTTCTGTAAGACCCAATGGGCTGAGTTCACTTGCATCCGAGTAATGTCAAAGAGTGATGATTAAAGACCACTTTCTTAAAAACAACCCCCACATCCCACAAGGTTTATCCAACACTCACTTTGACCCACACATTTATTATTTTTTTTTTGGCATTCAATCACTCTGCAGAAGGCCAAGATTTCTGCCCTCTGGATCTTCTAGCTGCTTATCCTCTCTTCTTTATTCTTACACACTCAAATTTGATACGGCTCTGTATGGACCATAACCCACGTAATATACTCATTTCTACTGAATCGCAAGGCAAGACACCTCCTTCCCCCCAAAGCCCTCAAGCAGCATTAGAGGTGATGAGGCTGAGTAAAACACTACTGTTTACATGAGCCAGCTGGTAAAGCACTATCACACTCCCATCCTTGATGTGCTCTGCCCTGCTCTCCCGACCCACCGCTGGTCACCTCCAACACCCAAACATTCCAGCTAATACACACCCGGACACAGGAAAATGATGGTTCTCAGGACACAAAACATACAGGTGCAGCTTCCTTGCTTCTCTTAGCAGTTTACTTCATTAACCTTTCTCTCTCTCTCTCCCTCTCCCCCCTGATTTTTAAACAGCAATCAATATTCATCACCCCACCCTGCGAAAGCTGTTAGTCAAAGAATATTAGCATCAACCACCTACCATTCCTTGCTTGCGAGCTATTCTCCTCGTCCAGAAAACCTTTGGCTCAAACTGCGACTTTAGGTGGTATTTGGAAAATCACATTCCGACCAGAGCCGAGGAAAAGATGTTTATAATAATAGAAAAATAAAAAAAAAAAACTCCAAAGATGGAAAAAACCAAAAAATAAAGATGTGCAGTTGGTTGCAAGGTAAATCAGTGTTTTCCTGAATAAAAGCCTGGGGGAGAGGGGAGAAGAGAACAGAAAAGGGGGAAGCAAAATGTCTGATAATAATGAAATAAAAGGGGAGGGGGGGAAGAGTGGCTTGCTGAATCACGCTCTTTCACTGCCTGGAAACCATTGTGCAGCGTGATGCTGGCTGTACCATTGTGGAACCTACCAGAGGAGACAGGCAGAGAGCTTGGGGAATGGGGCTGCTATGGCAACTGAAAGGAGCACACATGACGTCAAAGCACACAGAGGTCTCTCGCAGGGGGAGGGAGAGAAAAATCTAATCTGCAGCCACAGCTACAGTATCTCTCCAGGAGAATCAGGGGATAGAGCAGACTGCAAAGGGAAGCTGAATAGCCTTCTGTGGCACTTACCAGCAGCAGCTCAGACATCTGCAGCATCAGGGAGCGAGGCAGTACAGAGAGAATGTGAGAGCTGCTCTTTTGTTCACATTAGCTGCTGTACGAAGGCATAAATGCCCATCACCTTAATAAAAAATCTAAATCTCTAAAATTCAATTAAGTTTTGTGCTTGGGGGAGGGATATAGAAAGAAATAAAACAAATCACAGCACATCTCTGTCACAGCTACTGAACACAGCTATTGCTTGCATGAACAAGCAATGCAACTCTTGGAGTTCCTTAGAAACCCAAGGACCTGCTAGAGATCTCTCCATTAACAACATGTTGTGTCCACTACTAGAATACTCCAAATCCCACTTCTAAAAAGTCCCATTGCACAGAGGAACCATTGCATTTTGAGTTCACAGAACCAGGCACAGTTGGTGACAACTTCTAATGTCCTTGAGTTGAAAAGTTATGCAGATGACATTTAAAAGGTTTAACTTAGCTACAGTCAAAGTTAAGTCATCAGCTGTGGCTGGCCCTGAGCAATGGGTTGCCCATCCTTCTCTGCATATACCACCCTCCCTTCTCCATTTGTCTGTTTCTCCTGCATGTTCTTATTTTGTGGAAGTGAAGGTTTTCATCTTGATCTATGTATCATTCCTGCATACACATATACACACACCAAGGTCTAAATACATCTGTTTGTAGTGAGAAAAACTTTCAGAATTTCAACTTTCCCACACAGCTGTGGGTTGTTGTTTTGGTTTTTTTCTCATTTACTTAAGAGCTCTATCACAAGCTAAGAATCACCACAGAAAGTCCCCTCTGCACTCTACATTATACTAGGAAAAGATTGGATGAGGCATAGTGAAAAAACATGTAGAGGTACATGATGTGCCCAGAGAACGTCCTGCTACTGTCACCAGTGTCCTGAGGAGGCACAAAGGGCAGCAGAGCACAACTTTCCCTGCAATTTGCAAACACACAGTAGATGTAAGCAATAAGCCAAATAATTCTAGTGTGTAAAGTTACTGGTCTCAATAACCATAACGTATTTGACTGGGTAAACTTCAGAAATCTACAGTTTACTAAACTTTTCCTTTTGAGTGATGAGGGGAGGAGCAGCAATAAAGAGGCTGCAAAAAGTGTAGCAGAAGCCATAATTAGATGTAACTACAAGATACTGAATAATAAAAAACCATCAAACTCTCATTACACGACTGGCAAAACAAACAAAAATTTACCCAGACAGTTTCCACACCATCATAAACACAGAAATCTTCCTTCCCTTCTGGTCTCTGTAACCAGATTCTTTCTCACATACCATATCGCATCTACTCAAAGCATCTAGGACATTACTATCATGTTGGCACAAGAAGTGGCTAATTCTTCTTCCAGCATAGAGGAACTCCAAGTAAAGGAGCCTCATTTCACTCAGAGAAAGGTTTCATTCATTCCAGATCCTACAGAATAACACAAGCGAATACCCTGAAAAATTCCTTCTTTTGTGTTTAAAGTCTTCTTCAACAAGAATTACACTGCTGTTAGGTAAAATACCAGAATGAAACTACCTCTTTGAAGAAAGCCTACATATTACCCTCTTTTTTTTGGGTTGTCTCTTTATTGGAAACACCTATTGAAAGCTCTTGCTCATTTGGTGAAAGACTCCACCTACAGCAACCACACACAAATATATACACATCTAGATGTGTGAGTTTGTTACTAATCTGAAACAAAGGGGATTTTTCTTTCCTTAAAATTCTGTTCATACACATTTTACCTGTATTACCCAAAACATTCAGGATACAACAAAAACTAAGCTTTCTGGAAAAAAAACCCCTAACACACTATCGTGTGAGTGAGGAGAATACCTTTGAAAACATCATTAACTGACCACTCCTTGGTGCAGAAGGGGCAAGGGGTGGCTGCTTTAGGTATAATTACAAGACTGGGTTTGGGGGAAGGGAGAAGAAACAAAGAGCTTAAGCTCCTGCAGAGGTGACAGAGGCTTTGGAGTGTAATTGGGATATTTGTCCTTGAAACAACATATCTAATGGAAAATAGCAGCTTTTCAGATGTTCCTTCCTCCAGCTCAACAGCTCAACAAGCATTTCTCTCCACATTTGTCTTGAGCGACTACAACTCGTTCTCGACAGTGTCCTGATGAGATGGTTTACTGACTGGGCCAAGATGCCACAGAATGCATTCCACACAGGAATCAGACCTCAGCTAAACACTGTAAGGGCCTGACACAGTGCAGAAAATTTGCATCAAACAGTTTAAGACATCATTTCATGTACATGTTTCCCAGAATAGCTGCCCCATCTTAACTGGTGGATGTTCTTGCCTCCATGACGGGCAAGGCTAGAAGTGAGTATGGCCTAAATTTAAGGTCAGCTTGACTGAAGCAGATGTTTACAACATGAAGACAGCTACAAAGGTCACCATGAGCCAAGTAAATTAATTTCAGCTAAGCTCTTATACCCCACTTTGTGCCTCTAAAGCACTCAGAGTTGGTCTTTTTTAGTACAAAAAGTCTTCTCTGACCTTGTTGATTCTATGATCTTTTTTCACTTCAAATGTGAATTCCAAAAGAAGTTCATACAATTTGTAGCCCAGGACATGACAACTAGACTGCACCTCTGTCACTGATTTTTGGGATACTGGGACTGCTGAGGTTCAGAGAACAACTATACCAGGAGATACTCCCATTCAGTCCTGTATTTATGCAAACAAAAAGAGATCACTCCTAAAAAGAACCATCACTTTTGATTCTGGTCCACCTGCATTTCCATCTCCTGTTTGCTGACGCTGGGTCATTAACGATAGAAATAGATGTAGGTAAGTGAGGCACACTTGAGAAAAATTAAGCATTGCTTTCTATAGGTGGAGAAAAACAGCTGTGAGTCTGTGCTCATCACTGTGGGGTTTTATATGCATCTTCTGCAATGGTCCTACCAGGGGACCAGTAGTGACAAAAGCTCTGCCTGCCATGGAAACACTCAGTGACTGACTGCTAACCCACGTGAAGTCCAGGGCTAAATTGGAACTGCTTGAGCAGTTTATGCCATTTCTCCCAGAGCCTGCTGCACGGATGGCTGAACTTAGCAACTCCTGAATTGCCACAGTTTGCAATCCAGCACACTAAAGCAATCTGAAACTGGCGATGGCTTAATGTACTCGGTTGCAAATTGTGATGGTTTAAGAACTGCTAAACACCCCTTTCAGCTCTGTCTGCCTTACAGAGGTCATATTCTTCTCCATGGGCAAATGAATCACATTAAATTAAAGGCACTAAAATAAAATCCTAGTGAGTAAGCATCTTTATGGTTTAAGGCATAAAGCAACAGATTTCTGAACAAAATCTTCCACCCAACTCAGTGATAAAGCTAGAAGCAAGTGATTTCTCAACACCATTTTCAGCCATAATTGTCTATGATTCCAGTCTGATGTAATGCTGCACTCTCAAGTGGAATGGTGAAGGTGTGAGACAGGCTATGTATGGAACCAGACTCACCACACCACTGCTGTTCTCCCCGGGTATATGCCCACTGTACATGAAACCCAAGAGTCAAATTGTTCCATAGTCATTTTTTAAGCTTGATGATGCAATATATGGTTCAATTATTTTTTTTCAGCTCTCATTTGCCTGCAATACAAACCACCATTGTCCTGAACTTCTCAGCTAGTTTTAGTAAAACCCTGAAATTTGTGGTGCCTTCATTCAGTCTGATTCTGAAGGAAAAATTACTGCTGAAGGTTGATTTGGACTTTATTCCAAACAAGAAATCTAAGTCTTGGATTTTGTGCTCATCTCCATCAAGAGGCCTTTAAAGATATTACATTTTCCACATGATTATCACACTAATGGTTGAGAGAGGTTTTTGAAAAACTTAAGGAAGTTACATTGTCCTATAACCCCTCTTTGACCTCCCTTCCTTCTATTACCTCTTCACTGTCATACCATGTAATCTCAGGATTTCTTTAACTTTCTTATACAGAAGAACAAACGTAACAGAACTAAACTGAGATGGAGAAATAATTATGACTGGCATCATGTCAGCTTTCTAGTCAACTCTGACATTGAAAAACACAATCTAAACAGTATCTTTATGTGGCCTGACCAATACAGAGCTGCTGGAATTATAAAGTGTAACTGGAGACAAAATCTGGTGACTAAGAACAGGCTGAGATGCCACAGGGCAGGGCATGGCTGCTGGACAAGTTCACTTGATTTGAGACCCCACCTGGAATACTGTGTGTAATTCTGGTGTCCTCGGCATAAGAAGGACATGGAACTGTTGGAGCAAGTCCAGAGGAGGCCACAGAGTTGCTAAGAGGACATGAACATCTCCCCTATGAGCACAGGCTGAGGGAGTTGGGACTGTTCAGCCTGGAAAAGAGAAGGTTGTGTGGAGACCTCAGAGCAACTTTCACTATCTGAAGGGGCTACAAGGACCTGGAGAGGGACTCTGTGTTAGGAACTGCAATGATAGGACAAAGGGTAATGGATTCAAACTGAAGGAGGGAAAGTCTAGGTTGGATATTAGAAAAAAGATTTTTCCTGTGAGGGGTGAGACCCTGGCCCAGGTTGCCCAGGGAGGCTGTGGCTGCCCCAACCCTGGCAGTGTTCACAGCCAGGTTGGCTGAGCCTTGAGCAACCTGCTCTGGTGGGAGGTGTCCCTGCCCAGGGCAGGGGGTTGGGACTAGATGATCTGTAAGGTCCCTTCCAATCCCTAAATTATATGAATCTATGATTTTATCACAAGGAAGGTTTTAAGTGAAAGGGTTTACATATTTCTCACCTGGCAAGGAATTAGATGTACAAATCTGGACTGTTAAGTACTTCAGCAAAAAGAATGAACTTAATGAATAACTTAAAGCATACAACTGTTGGAAAAAGAAGACCTTACTCTGCATGAAACTATTTCACCTACACCCTCAATTATTGCATCTTTAGCAAAAATTATTTCAGTCCTTATTTGATGACATACATATCAAGAAAACCATTTTATCACACAATCATGGTACTGCCTTTTTTGAAACTGGTTTGTCTGCTGTCAGGGACTGTATGCCCTGCAAATCTCTAGCAAATAAATATACCCTAAAATGCATGAATATAATTTTTGAATACATTTATCATGGGTGTTTTATTGTCCCAATGATATAAAACATTATATAAAATGCTAAAGGTACCATAAACCAGATGCTTATTATGGAAAAGAAAACAATCTTAATTTTAAATTGTCATCTGAAGGTAATGCCATGAACTGCTTAAGTCTTATTTAATTTTTAAAATTGCCATTTCCTGTATTCAGTAATTCTTCCAGAGCGAATGATTTCATGCTCAATTTTCCCTGCAGAGATACATAAGGCATGTATGAAGGATTCAATTATAAATTATTCCAGTACAATAGAGCACTAAACAGAATTTAAACTTGTTACAGGATGCAAACAAACAGAAATCAATCCCTTCCCCACACGAGTACTCTCTCCATTTGCATAACGTGAATACACAACCATCATTTGCAACATTTCCCAGGTTTACCTGAAAACCATGACACGTTCCCAGCTGACTTCAGTGAAAAATGCTGCACTGTCAGTTCACTTTGCAACACCCATAAAATTAAATCAGACTGTGACAGATGGTGTCCAGCCTGTCTGAAGATATTATCTGCTGTAGAAATGTCGATCATTTTCATAAGTTGTGCTCCAAATATACATGTTGAAACAATATAGATTCCTATCTTGAGCTAGCAGTAAAAGCTTTGACCATGTTACCATGACAATAATATGTTCCCTAAGGTAGGATTTAGAAGTGCTGGGCCAAATAATTCTCTGGGGTAAATGCTGCAGTATTCAAAGTTGCACAGACTTCCTGAAATGGGACAAGAATGCAAGTCTAGATTTGGTGAATTACATGGATTTCAGCACCCTGCTAAGAGATAGCTAAACCTCCTCCGCTGCTGAAAACTCTTGTTCCTGGGTGATTTCAAAAGCTTTCCATATATTGCCTTTTCTTGTAAAGTCCTTCTTGCTAGATTACTTGCTTGGGAATTGTTTCATTTCTTAAATTTATTTCTCACCTAAGGTCTTGGACAACTTGTCCACTTTTTCTCAAGCTGACCAGGGTTTCTACTTATGAAGTCCTGATTCCACATTTTTTCATAGAATCATAGAATTTTAGGGGTTGGAATGGACCTTAGAGACCATCCAGTCCCAACCCCCTGCCCTGGGCAGGGACACCTCCCACCAGAGCAGGTTGCTCAAGGCTCATCCAACCTGGCTGTGAACACTGCCAGGGCTGGAGCAGCCACAGCCTCCCTGGGCAACCTGGGACAGTGTCTCACCACTCTCACAGGAAATTTTTTTTCCTAATATCTATCTTAAATTTCCCATCCTTCAGTTTGTACCCATTGCCCCTTGTACTGTCACTGCAGCTTCTAACAAAGAGTCCCTCTGCAGCTTCCCTGGAGCCCCTTCAGATACTGATAGGCTACTCTGAGGTCTCCACAAAACCTTCTCTTTTCCAGGCTGAACATCTCCAGCTTCCTCAGCCTGTCTTGCACATGAGCAAGCCTCTGTTCCCACAAGGAAACCAAACAGTTCCAACTAAGACTAGAATTATAGAATGTCAGAATTAGCAGTATGTGTCCCATTTATTTTAATGTGATTGGGATGACTGTCTCCATGCATTTGGTTCCCTCAAGAATTTCTTCCAAATACATGATTTCAAAGGTGTGCTTGTTCCACTTTGGGAGCAGAATGATCACATAATGAAAAAGCATTTTGAATGTTTCATTTTATCTCGGCA
Source organism: Acanthisitta chloris (assembly GCF_000695815.1). Taxonomy (NCBI): domain Eukaryota; kingdom Metazoa; phylum Chordata; class Aves; order Passeriformes; family Acanthisittidae; genus Acanthisitta; species Acanthisitta chloris. The sequence goes on along the minus strand of NW_008689772.1, from coordinate 111,671 downwards.
CTGACCCAAGAAATATGTCAAAAAGGTTTCACTTAAACTAGGAAGTTGTAAAGACTGAAGTTCATAAAGATAGAAACTAGCCTTGAGGACTCTAGTACTGCCTGCGAGTTAAAATGAAGTCAAAAAGCTAAACTTTCATTTGATTTGTAGAAAATTCATTCAAAACACAGTGAGATAGTTAAGTCAACTACCCAGTGCACATATAGATGGGATGCATGTTCTCAAAGTACATAAAAGCTCTCTTCACCATACCTGCTTTCCACACTTGATGCCTAAAGCATGCTTGTGATCCTCTCAAATGCTGGATGAAGGCAGGAGAGTGCATGTAACACGTGATGCTGTACCACCTTTAGTATGAAGCCTCCTTATCTGGGGCAACACTAGCAAAGGGAACCTTGGCTGCTTCACCTTAGCAGGAGCAGCTCAGACTGCATCTCTCCCTTGGTGTCATACAGGTTGGCTTGGGGCCAGGGACATATAAGGAGAACATAAGGAACATGTTTCCTCTTCCTTCCACAACTCCAAAGATAATCCAAGGTGTCTATTTGTGAGAACTGCAAGGTAGAATGGATACAAATGTCATTTGATGTCACACTCAAATAGTGTTTGTCAAGAAAAAGGGTAGAGACATAGTTGAAGATAAAGAGAATAAGGCCCTTGAAACTTTTACTTCCATGACGTACTCAGATGTTTCTTTCATACAGAATTATGCAGGTCTGGCAGAGCAACGTTTTTAAGCACTATATTTTAATATTGATTCTAGAACAAAACAAGAGCTAAGTGAGGACAATGTGCAAAGTGGCTGTGTTTGACAGATCTATAATTCCCCAAAGGTGCAGAATAGGGGTGTGACAAGAGGGGAATTCCAAGCCAACAGAGCTATTCATGTTCTCCAGGCATTCTTTGTTCCACTTAGACACTGTTTGTGCTTCTAGCCCTTCCCCCTCTCCACTGCCTCGGAGAGCTTCTTCACTTCATCCTGCCATATTGCAAAGAATGTCATAGAAACAGCAAGAAGAAACAAAAAAGGGGAAAAAAGAAGACAACTTAAACACTCTTGAAAATCCTGCCCATGCTAGAGAAACATAAGGATCCTAATCTGTTTACCTCACTGAAAAAATAGAGAGATGGTGTGATCAGTGTCTGAGTCCCTACACTGGGAAAAAAAAGTATCTGATCTAGACAGTAGCACAATTTTGTAAATTAGGACAAATCTCCAGCCAGCAATTTGAATATCAATCTCGGCAAAGCTGGAAAATTCAAAAAGAAAAATAAATTCTGAGAGTTATGCCAAAAGTATCTGGCAAACCTCAATTTAATATTGCATTATTTCTGCTGACAGGAAAGTCAAGACCATGACCTGCCAGAATGGAAAAAAATGGCTTAGAAAATCACTTTGGTTGACTGAGAATAGTTTCCAGAGGCCAATTTCGAGGATTATTCTTATCTAATCTAATTAATGACTAAAGGGGGACTGCAGCATCATAGTACATTTTCTTGGTGTGGGAGGGGAAGTATTTCAGGAAAAAAATATTATTGCTGTTTACTAAGTCAAAATAAAATTCAGAAGTTAAAGATCAGTAACTACTGAATTTCATAACTTACTTTCAGGAAAGCAAAAAAAAAAAAAAAAAGAGAAACCAAAATCAGCATCTGTAGAAAACTCTATGATTTGCCTTCAAGAGAAAGAGAGGCTCAAAATCCTATTTTAGCAACTATAGCAATGGGTCTCAATATTGGAGTCCTAAGAATTAACATACTGTGGGGCTTGATTTATCTGCAGTGATTTTTGTTGGGGGCCATTGCAAACTTGCATGATACTTCTATATTTACTTCAGTCAAAATCCAGGACAAATAAACCCAGAGAACACTACTTATTGGCACCTATCTGGCAGGTCTGCCTCCTACATTTTCCCCTCAGTGATTTGTCTTATTTGTTCCAGACTCAAACAAAAGAAACACAGTATGGAAATTGAACACTTTTAATCCAAGTAACACTCTTGGGTGAGTCATACTTCTTGCAAGCACAATTTTGTCATCTCATCATAAGCACTTGATGCTGTTTGAGGTACCAGATGAAGCCCAAGAGAGTCAACACAGACTTGGACAGGATGTCACCAGACATTAAGGAGAACTACATCCCTCTTGAATTAGCAGCTAGATAACAGACAATATTCTCTGCAGCATTTCATATCAAACCAGTAACTCTGTTTATGCAACTGATTTGGGCTCCTAATGTCCTTGGACATCAGCTCTACACTCCCCAGCAGCCTGACTGGCTTGTCAGCTCCAAATTGAGCTGTAATTTATGACACACTCCAATTTATCTTTCATTGCTATCACAGACAGATAAAGCAAGATTACAACATGAAACTATGAGTTGGAAGATGCCCATGAAACATCTTTTGTTTCTTTTGATCACAGATTCTAAGTGTAATCTTGACATGGATTCCTTTCAAGCACAGCACTTTTCCTCCCAAAACAAAGCACCAGGTGCCAGAGCCAATCACTGCCAATCTCAACCAATACACTGAAGCTCTTTCATTTGCATGCAGAGACATCAACAAAGCATTAAACCATCGAGCAGATCACAGCTGACACACACGTTTTGCAAAGTGGCTTTGGGATGAAAGACTCTATATGTATTAAAAATGTCAATTTAAATACTGTAATATGACAATTGTTAATATCATCATGTCTGAACTGGTACCACCTTCACATGAAGAATATCACATTCCCCTTTTTCTCAAATTACAAGTTTCATGGGAAAGGAACTAATTTTTTATTATGTATTTTATATTATTACATCATCATTATATAGTTATATTATTTGTTTTGTTTATTTCTATTTTATTGCAATGTTTATTACTAAGAAATCATATTTATTTTTATTATTAAGCAAATTACTCAAAATTCCTACCAAATAATACAATTTAGAAGGCATCAGTGAGAAAGCCTCTTGGAAGAAACAAAGGAAAAAGGACATTAGCAAAGCTGAACCTCGGTGCTCACTGCGCAGTCAATAAATCAAATTTACACAAACAGAAATTGCAGATTTTTTTCTACTGACTTTTCTTAAATAGAATTTTGACAACTTCCAATTGCAAGCATATTTTTAATAGAACCACTGAAACAACTGTTCTGTCTTTCGAGTGTTTACATAGGTATAACTTTAACATGTATTATAGAAAGTTCAAAGCTGCTCCACTTTTGCATCTGTGCAGCCTTTTTTTTTTCTTAAAGATAGAAACACCTTTTGTCCATATTTTTCAAGTTGCCAAAAATAATCTCAGAATCTGTACAGGTGCATTGTTTTCTGAAGAACTGCTCTTATTAATACAGAAAACTCTTGGAAATGAGATGAGAAGTTCAAAGGTTTTGTGCTAAAAAAATCCTTGGGAAGACAAACACCATCACTCCAGATGTTTCCTCCTTCTTCCCACCTCATATCCTGAGCATGATGTCCTATGGTATGGAATATCCCTTTGGTCAGTTTGGGTCACCTGTCCCAGCTGTGTCTCCTCCCAATCTCCCATGCATCCCCACCTCCCTCACCAGTGTGGCAGGATGGGAAGCAGCAAAGGCCTTGGCTCTGTGTGAGCTCTGCTCAGCAACAACAAACACATCTCTGCATTATCAACCCTGTGCCCTGCACAGATCCTAAACATAGCTCCATACTAGCCACTGTAAAGAAAGATAACTCTACTTCAGCCCAAACCAGCACAAGTAAATTTTTTAGTTTTTTTAGTGGTTAGCCAGCACAGGTTCATAATAAACCCTTTGTTTCCAATGAGCATAGGAAGGATTGGGAAAGAAGACATGACAAAACCCTCAATTCTTCAAATGTTAATTGGAAAAGAAAGCATGGTCAGTCCATGAAAATTCTATTAAAGTCATGAAGTTTCACTTCACTTTCATCCTTAGACAAGCAGCAAGGAATAGGAACAAATTCCAAAGTAATTTTAGCTTCTTTCCCCATCACAAAAAAAAACCACCAAAAATCACAGAACAGATGGACAAAACGCTATGTAACGAAACCTTCACTGGGGACTGTACTTAACAGAATATCTGCCATAAATAGCCACTTCAAAGCTGCCCCAGATCATTTCACCAAACCCAGAATTTACTACAGATCTTCTTTGAACATCATTGGGTTCAGTAAAGAACCTGGATACCTAGGAATGACACATGGACACATCTGTCTTCAGGCCTGTGGTTCCCTGGATGGAATCCAAATCTCAAAGTTGTGCTCCAACACTTCCCTTACAATGTCTGGGGAGAAACATTCATTCAAGCCAAGCTTATCTAAAGCTGCAGGCATGAAGGATGACAACCAGCTAGTTATCTTAGAGGAAACATTTGCCATGGCACTATAGCCAAATTCCTTTCTCTGCCTAAATCATGGGCAGGCCAGGTCTACTCTCACAGTCTTGGGGACCTACAGCTGTTCTGTGAACAGCCAGAGAAGGACTCCCATTGATTTTTGAAGCAAAGCTGAAAAAGGTTGTAGCACTTTCAGCTAATACTTCAGCAGCATAACCACTTTTCCAGGCAGTGACAAGCTTGGATTCACTGTACAGAAGTGAATGCAAAACCCAAAGTCAGAAACAGAAAACACAGGAAAACTTGTGCAGTTTCACAAAAGGGGAAAAAGAGGATTCTTGGGTTTGTTCAAGCAGTTTTTGGAGCACCAAAAATAACTCAGACCTGTGCTAACTCCAAAGCCACTAGGATGGCAGGCACTGCCTTTCACATCTTTCTCTCTCTGGCTGCTCTTTCTAAATAAAGTTGTCGCAGCTGCAGTCACAAAGAGCCCAGTTTAACTGAGAGCAATGTTTGCAGCTTTGCTGTGATTACTTACAACCTACCCTATTTCTCAATCCCTACGCTTGACAGAGATGTAGATGATTATCTCATTGGATTTATACAGAAGGGCATAGAATTGCAGGTGCCAAGATAAGGAAGAGATAAGACTTTACAGCTTTATATATTTAAAAACATGTAGACCATGATCTGTTCTCCTTCTCACCACTGCTCTTAACAGCAAAGTGGAGAACTCCCGGATGAGGGAGAAGTCTCTCAGTTTCAAACAAGCTTTTTGTTTATGCTCAACTCCTATTAGCTGAACATTACCTCCTTTTGAGAGGTAATATGTGTCTTCTTCTGGCTGAGGCTGTGGATGTTAATTTCTTGCCTGAAAAGACAGATCTAAACGAAAATGAGCAAGAGTTATCTTTATTTTAATCTTTCCCAGAGAATGCATGGAGAAACATGGTTAATTTTTCCAGTATAATCTGTTTTTTCACAAATATATCCATGCATAAATATAGCAGCCCTTTTACATAGGCACCAATATTATACAAAAGCGAGCAAAGAAACCCCTAGTGTTATTTGATCATGTCATACAATTTTTATGATCAATTTCCACAGCACTATAGATAGCCATGTTTAGAATGTAATTTTTCTGTTTTCAAATTCTTTGCAGGCATTCATTTTCCAGACAGGTAAACACAGAAGCAATGTAACTATATATTACAAAATCAAT
>NW_008689772.1:97598-106096 GCF_000695815.1 Acanthisitta chloris | reverse complement strand
ATGGCACAAATCTCAACATAGGAGAAAAAAGTGCTCAAGTCAGCAAAGATTACAGTAAGTAGATTGAAGATATGATAATTTGTACTTCAAGTTCCTAATTATTGATGCTCTAGAACCATAGAATGGTTTGGGTTTGGAGAGACCTTAAAGATCCAAACACCCCTGACATGAGCAGGGACACCAAGTAGGACTTCAAAGAATTGACAGTCATCATTAAGCCATGTATATATTCCAATAGTCTTATTATATACATGCTTAGAACTTCTCTGATCCCTACACAAATCATAAAGAAGTTCCTTTACAGCTGATTATGGTACAATTTGGCCTTCAGTTGTGGGAAGAGAGGAACACCCTACTTCAGGCTTTTCCCCAAGTAGTACAGAATGACTATGACTGCACTTGAACTTTGGGCTGGATGTCAACAGTCACCTGACAGTACTGAAAGATCTCTAAGATATTCCCTGATGGTTTTGTTCCTGCAAAGCACATTATACACACCACCACGATCAGTATTAAAAGGAGAAAGGAGTTTTCTCTTGGGTCTAAGCTGGCCTGCATCACTGACCTTCTCCTTTCACCCCAGCACAGCACAGAATAAAGTGCATTTTCACGACAAACTCTCCAATTTCTCTGCTGTTTTTCCACACATATATACCCACACTATACAAATAGGTGTATATATGTACATACATGTTCCACAATGAAAGAGAAAACCCAGAAAATTCTAACACTGTGTGGTTCACAACTGTAAGAACACAGCCTGGCAGACCAGGAACCTCTTACTTACTTCCACATTTGTCTATACTTGTAGAAAACAAAGTTAGAGATGCACATGTTCCTTATCAGATAGTTTTTTTCAATATTGACTTCCAATAAGCACAGTCTTTCCTGGTGGCATGCCAGGAAAATCCCATCCCTCCTACAGAACAGGAAAACCACCATTACTGGTCAACAGGGTTTGGTACCTAAATCAATATACATGATATGACTGCAAACTAGAAACACACACATTGCTTCAGTGCTAAATGACAGCAGCAAGCAGGTATTAATCTGCATCACCATTCTGAAGTCACCTAGATAAATCAGAGAACTTTGAACTACTGCTGCCATCAGCTTTGTACTCCCACATACCTCTTGTTTCTTGCTATGTGAGATCTCTGAACCTGTGCACACTTTCATATCCCACTGCTCTCTGTACCAGGCACTTAGGATCTGCTCTGGAACACACTGAAAGTAATGAAAAGCCTCCCACGGAATTCAGCTGTAACACTTCAAGCCCTTAGGCAGACCATTAGCTAAGTGCTATGCAAATCTGTGCTTTATAAAATAAAATAGCTCTTCAGTGCTATTTCAAAAGATGAATCAGAGTATCATCCTGGCACCTGAGACTTTCACTGCTGGCTCTGCTTTCACAGCAGTTGGTTCCAGTGCCCTGATGGGTGTCCCTTTTGGTTCTCCACACACCCCACACTCACACACTCAGACAGGTTTCCCATAGCAAAGTCCCAGATGTCTTAAGCAGTTTAATTGTGGTGCAGCAGCACTAACAGTTCGAGCTGTGCCTCTGGGCAGGGACCCCCACTAAAGGAGTCCCAGGGGTTTTATATCCTTACAGTCAGTGCAACTGTTCCAATGGTGATACTCAGTCTGAAATCTTCCCGCTGTTCATTGACTCCCACTGAGTCTCTGTGTGACCAGACACCCCTTGACCAGGTCACAGACCCTGTCCTGGAGCTCCAGCCATTCCCCTCACCCTGGGCACAACCTCAGCTCACACTGCAGCTGCACACTGAGCTACTGGCACTAGGTGTGTTCCTCAACAACAGGCAATTTTGAACATGATGAAAACATCAAGGCAGCTGCTTTAAATAATGGAGCTATTTTTAAAAACCCCTCCTTTTGAGCAGGCTGGGGTCTGCATTTCTAGAGCAAGAGAGGCTTTATCTTTTCATTTCGTTTTGATTATGATCAACAGAATGGGCACACACTGCAAGTAACATTCCACAGATTCACTGGCATTAACACCCGTGTGTGTATCAGCACAGTCATGCAAAGAAACTGCAGGATACAAACCTGCTCACAACACCTGCAAAGGGCTTATTTAATTAAACCCTTACAATCCACCAGCAGAGTCGAAACAATTCAAGATCCTAGGATAAAAGGTGTCAGGGAAGATAGACCTATTATTTATTACGCAGCAACCAAGACCAAATATAAAAGACTAACCAATAGCCTTTCCAATCCCACACTGCCAGCTGGCACCAAATGATAAGTGAAAGTGCTGCAAAGTGCTTTTTTTCCTTGCTTTTATAACAGTGCAATTTTAATATGTGGTATATGGCACATTGCCATTTCCATTTTTTGAGTGCAAAAGCCTTGTACAGGGAACAGGGAGTACAGCCAAGAGAACCAGACCTACTGAGAACTTTGAACTAAAATTCACTCTTCATGGGTGAACAGCAAACACTTTTTTTTTGTTGTTTACTCTTCATGTTCAACACCATGTATTTATTTGGACAAACTGTTAAAATCAACTTTAAATAAATGCATTATCACCAAAGGGCTCTCAATTATCTTCGACTCTGCTCAATTTCATTTTGCCAAAGGGATTTATAGCCATCTAGATGGAAATTCTCCTAGAAGCAGCAGAATCCCTCGCACTCCAGTCTGTGGTGGGCGAAGGTGTAGGACTTTCAAAGCTCAACACATATGGATGACACAGGAGTCATTGCATCCAGCCCTACTACTTATCTGTAGGATTAGGCAGAGGAAGTTCTGCCTGATTTTCCCTTAATGTGTCCAACCCCACATTCATAACCAACCTATTTCAGAGAGGTCAACCTCAAGGCCACAGTTCCTGAGTGTTAGAGACACCATAGAGAGCTGCATTTTTGTCTGAGAAATGTGCAAACAAGCAACTACTGATATGATGCTAAATATTCACACTCACTTTCTAATTCAGATAAAAGGCAACTAAGTATTGTTAAAAGAAGAGGCTCTTTGATCCAACTTGATCCAGAGAACACCAACCACCAAAAAATGAGGTGGTGGTTGCAAACCTACCCAAACAGCAAGGATGCAAGATTCTTGGTGAGTTTTGCTTCAACATGATTATCTGGGGTTCTGTTATTTATTATATTTGTGGTGCCTCCGTTTAAGCAGATCCTCTTTCTGCATTTAAACTGCGACTGAGCAGGATAAAGAGGCAGATTATGAGATAGACTTCTTGCAAAATGTGGAAACCCCCAAGACTGTGTTAAGAAAATTGATTAGCAGGCTGGCTAGAAAGGTGAAAATTCAGTAAGAGCAAGAAAAATAAACATCTCAGAATAAGAGTAATGGTATTGCATGTCAACACTGCAGTATGACACTGGCATAGCCAAACACTTCTGTTAGGGCCTGCCTAAATTAAGTACTGTGTTGCCTCTAAAATGAGAAAACAATTACATTTAAAAAGCCACAGCACACAGACATTTTACAGAAAAAGTACTGTTTTGTGAACATCTGCCCCTCAGGAAAACCAGGCAGTCCCTCAAAGTCCTGAAACAGGAAATCCCTTTCATCTCTGGCACCTGAATTCCTCCCTAAATGACACAGCTTAACTAAATCTCATTAAATAAGTCTACTTTGGTATTTTTTGGTAGAAATCATTTGCATTCAAGATGCACCTGCACTTCATCACTGGTCAATGACTGTCAAAAATACCTATTTAGCGTAGGTTCTCTTTGGGGTAGATCTTAAAAGCATCCCATCACATATTAGCTTGTCCTGCAAGAGCCCTGGAAAAGCCAGTTCAAGGCAACACAACTGTAGACAGTGACTTTCCTTATGTATAACAGTTACTCTGGGTAATAAAAAAAAAACCCTCCAAGAATAAATACATCTGCACATAAGCCAATCTGGGAAAACCTGATCATCGGCTAAAGTGAATCTACAGTGACTACTGCAGAAAAGAAAAATGCTGCAATGGAATAGAGTTCATGTCTGACAACTTCACTGGAAAACCACAGGTTTAGACTGTATAAAATGCAAAATGGTAACTCTGGATCCAGGGGGTTTATGCATTGTAAAACCTTCACTTTCAGAGATATGTCCCTGAAATTTGCCTACTGATTTTAATGGGCTGAAAATGAGAACGATTTTCAAAATGCTAGTAATGTTGCCATTAGAAGTATACCCAACAATTTGGAAATATTTAAGGAAAAAGGATTTTCGTATATATGTATATACATATATATGTATATATAGGGTACAATTTGAAGAAAACAAACTAAAATACTATGTTCTGTCAGGCTCCTCCTTTCAGCATGTTTTGGTGTCAAGTTCCTGAAAACACATTGTGTTATTTTAGCTACACAAAGCATTTTTAGGATTGTTTAGAACGAACACACAAGATGTAAGAAAACTCTTTTTTGAGGGAAGATTAAGCAACCATAAATCTTATTAACTCCAAATAGAAATCCTACACAAGCTTCACAGCTTGGCTGGTGACATGGACAATGCAATCAAGTGCACCCTCAGCAAGTCTGCAGAAAACAGTGAGCTGTGCTGTGTGGTCAACATTCCGGAGGGAAAGGATGTCATCCTGAGGGAACTGGACAGGCCCATGTGAACCTCATGAAGTTCAACAAGACCAAACACAAGATCCTGCACCTGGTTGAGGCCATCCCAGGCACAAGTGGAGTCTGGGCAGAAAATGGATTAAGAGCAGCCCTGAGGAGAAGGTCTTGAGGGTGCTGGAGGACACGAAGCTCAACATGAGCTGGCAATGTGCACTCTCAGCCTAGAAACCAAATCATATCTTGGGCTGCAGCAAAAGCAGAGTAGGGCCATGAAGATTATCAGAGGGCTGGAGTCAGACTGAGAGTTGGGATTGTTCAGCCTGGAAAAGAGAAGGTCTAGGGAGACATTAAAGCAGCCTTCCAGTATCAGAAGGAGCTACAAGAGAGCTGGGGAGGGACTTATTTTGAGGGAAGGTATTGATAGGACAAGGGGAAATGGTTTAAAACGGATGGAGGCTGACTTAGATTACACATAAGGAAGAACTTTTTCTACAATGAAGGTGGTGAAACACTGAAACATGTTGCTCATATAGGCAGTAGATGCCACATCCCTGGAAACATTCAAGGTCAGGTTGGATGAGGCTCTGAGCAACCCGATTTGGTTGAAAATCTCCTGCCCATTGCAGATGGGTTGGATTAGGTGATCTTTAAAGGCCCCTTTGAAGCCAAACTCTTCTATGGTTCTCCTCAAGCTCTGATTAAGTTCTTTGCTCACTCTGTCTTCATGAGAACATAGTGCACAACACAGCTGGTGGTTTTAAAACAGTTTTGTAGTCTTGTAAGCCTTAGCTGACTTTGTATTTTAGCCTGCAGAAGACTATGTGATTTATTTCTAATACCGTAGCACTTGGTGTTCTGTCAAAGAACAGAACTACATTGAGCTATGGACAGACACATGATTAATTAAGGTGCAAATTAAGCTCAGAGAGAATGACAGTTTATACCAATTGCTTTTCTAAAATTATCTACAGTTGTATATTAGACATTGGAATTGTCTCAAGTGAAGTTAATATTAGAAAAGATTGGTAGTACATTAGTAGAAAATGACAGATGTAGGCAAAATTTTCACTGTGAATGGAAGCAGGATGGGGTTTTATTTCTTAAACACAAATCTGAACAGAAGTAAAAAAAAGAATTACACAACCTTTACTAGGTCCATTACTTGAGACTGAATAACCTAGCATGTACTTAACAGATCCATAAAGCCAAAACATGTGTTTCCATGCAGCTCCAAGAATGTAACTTCACTCCTATATAAAAAAGCTACAAATTTTGATTTTTAAAATGACATTGTTATTTTTGAAGGCTAGATGGGAACATGGGTTTGCCATGAGTGAAATGAGAGAGGAACAGAGGTTGGAATGGTGAACAGAAGATGAGCAAGGAAGGAAAGAGGCAGTACCAGATCTAAAGCAATATGATCACTGACAGTGCAACTATTGACTACATCAGGTCACACCCAAGAACAGAGCTGGGACTCATTTGTTTATGCTTGTGGCTAAAATCCAGCTCAGAAAAGCAAACTACCTGTATGACTATCAAGAGTTTTTGAAGGTGACACTCTTGTGCAGAGTAGCCATGAATTTAAACTTCACTTAAATGCATTGATCTGTATTTGCATGTGTTTGTCCTTCAAAGTTATTTTGGTAAGCTAATTATATTCCAGACACAATACAATTGTAATGTTGTGGATAACCTCTCCAGAGCTAAAAGGCTTCCTTTGGGGGTTCCTTTTTGCCTCCACCAAACTACAGGAAATAAGTTAGGCTCTCCAGTTTCTGCCTACCAGGTAAGACATGTTACTTTGGAATTATAACAGGCTAATACCAACTCCTTAAATCCTAAATCAGGCAGTGGCATCTCCTTGTAATTCCAAGCTCTCAGAAGAGAAACAGGGAACTACTGCCCTGTGAGTAATTGAGTATTGGAGCAGAATGCTCTGAAAACAAAGACACAAAATCCACTAATAAAGAAATACAGAGCTATTTACCAATATACTTATACAGGCCATTTTCTAAAAGCAAATGAGAAACGTGATTATCTTTTTTTCATAAACTTAAATTAGATAAATATCAATACTTGTTCATCTGACCCCTTAGAGCACTCAGTCTCCAGTTTTTTCAGGTTTCATACAATACACATACCAGGATATCCCTCAAAGTATACCAATATCTACTTTGCATTTCTTAAGAGACCGGGAAATAATGCACCAAGGTATTAAATTATTGGGGGTGGGTGGGAGAATCAACTTGATAACTTGTAGGATAAAATATGTAACCTGGTATTACCTTCTGGGATAGACTGTGTCACCTATCACTACCTGGAAATTCTTCAGGACTGTCAGTAATCATTACATGGAAATTCTTCAGAAACATGAAAAGCAAAGCACTGATTCTGATAACATCATCTTGGCTTTTCTCATATGCTGCCTTCAAACTCCCTCACATTATGAGACAATCTTGACTACTGAATCCTTCTAGCACTCTTCTTTCTCTTTTGCCTGTCCACAGAGCATTATATCTACATAACCAGAGTAACAGCAGAAAGTGTTTTATTTCCCCTTCTCTCGGTCATGGAAGCCAAGGGCAGAACAAGTCCTTCACAATGTGTTTAAACTATTTGGCAAGAACTGATTCAGTTATGTTAAAAAATGATGCTATTCCTATCACATAATCAGTGCTTAGAGGGAATGAAGTATCTGGATTTATGGGTCAGTACTTGGGGGATGTGAGGGCCACAAATACCTGGCTCAGAATATTCCTTATCAGAGAGAAACTAGCACATTCTTTTCTTAGGGAGGCAGGAGTTAGGAGGTAGAAAATCCTGTCTTTATAAGTAGCTGTCAGCTGACCCATGAGGGATTTCAGAAAGCAGTCAATGCACATTTGGCACTAGTTCCAGCACTGGCAGAAACCAGAGCACACAGGAGAGACCAGGGCAACCATGGAACCACTTAGGAGAACATTTAGGACACATACAGGGCCTTGGAAGCTGAGAAAGTCTTTTGTGGTTTGTTGGTAACAGAGGTGCAACTCAAATCATGAACCACCTCCCCATGTGGGTGGTGGGTGAGTTAGGGAGCTTGAAAAATCAGCAGAGCAGCTGCCTCACTATTAAAGGTCCAACTTTTCTGTGTGACACAAGCCATAGGGTCACAGAATGGTGCTGAAGCAGAGGCTTCATCCTATTTTGATTAAGTGCTGAGACTTGTTAGAGTTTTCTTAAAGACTTCTGGGTGGAGAACCATCTGCAGAGCTGTGTTTTTATAGTCTCTCCTCAAAACTCCAGCAAGAACTACAAAACCAAAAGTCAAACAAATACTGGTATGGCATGTCATTGTGCTGACCCACTTCAAATGCAGCCCATGAAAGTTTCACTGCATTTTCTCTTCAAATTTCAGAGCTCTTGAAAATAAATCACCAAGGAACATACAGAAAGAAACTAATCAGAATACAAACAGTGGTCATAACAATAAGAAATTGTTTCTAAAATTAGTATAACTGGATTGGCAAAGGATAAAAGTAGTCATTTTCACAGTACTGGATTGGCAAAGGATAAAAGTAGTCACCTCATTTTGAGATTTTCACAGAAAATGTTAATAATGGGGAAAATTCTGAGATAATTTAATTTTTTATGTCCTTATTTTAATTAAATTTTGGTTGTTTGCTGTGAACACAGAAATTCACTTCATGACTGCAAGTCTGTGCTTGCAGTGTGTGCTCGTTATAAACATAATTTGCACCTTTTGGTGTAACAAAGCAAAATGAAACTTAGGCTCATAAACTGTGGTTAGACTACCTCAATCAAAATAATCCTATGAAGCCCACGAAAACTTTCTATATTACAGCTGTGCATTTGGCACCATTTCTCCTTTGATCCCCATTAACATAAATAATTGCCTTATTTTAGAATCCATGGCAAGCAGGTTCCACCACA
>NW_008689772.1:86234-97575 GCF_000695815.1 Acanthisitta chloris | reverse complement strand
TGCTGAATAAACACACATTAATTACCTTGTCCTGTATAGTTATGTTGAGGTGTCAAGATGGGCTTCTGAAGAAAACTGGACTAAATAGGATGATGCCCTTCCGGAACAAATGTAAGCAGCTGGCAATATTCTATCGTGCTCTATAATGGGGTAAAAGAATTCTAGGGCTGTTTCACATGCAAGAGGACAAAGAGCTTAACCCTGCAGACTCCATTAAGCCTAGTGTAGGTTAAAGAACAAAAGGCAGAACTAGATCTCCACAACCATATTTAATTCCCCTTGTTTTATAATCCCAGCTTCAGGCTTAAAATGCAGACTGCACCACAGAGAGCAGCTCTTCAGCTTTGTGACATCCAGACAACATACAATATGATGTAACTGGGAAGTGGTTTCTGTAGCAAAGAAACATACCACTACACTCTTCAGTTTTCAGGCAGAAAATGAACTGCAGTTTTGCACAGAACAGCAAAGCTCTACTCTGAAACGCTGCCATCCTGTGGCACTTTGTGGGTGCTGTAACAGCTCACTGCCCTGAGTTAATGATCCCTACACTCTGGACTGGAAAATGTGCCCAAGACATCTCATAGATAAATACTTTTATGAGATAACTGTATTATAGTGCAGCTCAAAATGGGGCTCAATTAAAGTTGGGGGGTTTTTATTTCCAACAAAAAAACAATGAACATAACCTTTCATGATCTGAAAATATATCTCATTCTATGGTACTGCTGCCACATTCAGCCATAAATTGCAGCTGCTGGATGAACACACACATTAAATTTCTTTATAAAACAGGTAAGAAAAATTCATTTCCTTGCAGTATCATTAGTATGTTGTCAGTAAGCTGTGCATGAGTTAGGAACTAGTCCTTTGTGCTTTTGTTCCCCTACAAATCCCAAATTAAGATGAGCTTGCAACTACTCTAAAATATAATTCCATAGCAGATAATCACAGAAAAAAAACCTCACTTCCACTCTTCAGAGAGCCTTTGTTAAAAAGGCTAGGGAAAAATGGGTACTCGACAAACCTTTCCTCTCTTAGCAGAAAGTGATAAAGAAGCAACAAACAGCTCTTAAACATACAAAGTTTAAATTTCAGTTCCTTGAAATACATCTCAGTTACTTCAGCAAGACTCACATCTTGAGAAGTTATATAAGCCATGTAGATATATTATAGGCTTAAAAAACTTTATTCATGTTGCAGTCAGTAAGTTCAGCTTTCTTGTGTCCACACTCCATTATCTGCAAGGATAAAGCAGCAACTCTGCAGCCCTGGTCTCTATTTCTTCCACCTGGGCTGGATTTTTCATTTGCTGTCTACTGCCAGGTAGTATTTCACTGGAGATGTAATTCCCAGTACTACTTTTCTATTCTTATGCCTCACTCCTATGCTATTTTTCAAACTGTACTGTTGAAGATTTTAAGAACTAACCATAATTCTCTCTTCCAGTGTCCCTTGAAGCACCAACCACCTTTAAAAGTGCACAGAGCAGGAGCCTTGCAGGAGTAGCTGTACATATCCCTATGGATGTAGTGTTTTGGACCATTAATCTGCTCTTCCTCACTAAGAGCTAGGGATATAGCCCATTCCACATCTGCCTTCAATCTACACTTGCCTTTCCATGCAGATTACAGCATTTCCTCCTCTCATGCCTGATTGACGCAATCTCCTTTAGGAACTAGTCTCAAACCATTCAGTGTTCATTATCCTCTGGAGCTTTTCTAGTTGCTGAAGCCTTCACTCTGAGGGGGAAATTAAATACTCTCAAAAAAAGTACCTAAACACCTTAAGTTCTGATTCTAGTGGTCTCAGAATTCTAGCCAAATATTTACTGCATTTTTTCATGACAGCAGGGAACACTCCAGAACATCTTTCTATTCAACCCTCCTTTATGGATCCAGACCTGGGAGCTTCATGAATCACAACATTTCCAACCTTGCAGGAAGCACTTGCAAGGAGGAAAGATAGTCTTTTGCCCTGATTTTCAAGTCAACATACTCCTGCTTTCTCTACGGAGTTCATTTTAGGACATAAGAAATTAAGCCTGTATCAGAGCAAACACCTGTTGTACTACTTCTCTGACCCCCATTCTTGGCTTTCTTACTTCCCTTTAGCCTGCAAATAGCTGCTGCCCCAGACCATTAACACTTGGGAAAGAGGAGCCTGGGAAATGCCACAGCTGAAGTAGAAGTATCTCAGGTGAATTCAATGCTTGCAAGCATAGACCAACACCCTTCATTTAGAAGGGAGGTTAGGCTGGGTAGGATTTGTATCCTATGCATACACTGACTGAAACCTATTGAAAACTATCTTTACTGAATCCTATAGCTTAACAAACTGCCCATCCTATAGTGGTGAAATCTGATTTTAATCAGTTTTGGTTGGTTGGTTGGTTGGTTGGTGGGTTGGATTAAGCCTTCTGATTTGGAATAGAGGAACTCAATCATAACATCTGACCTGTGGAGCTTAGTGACTCCAGGCATATTATGCCTAAACTTCTTCTACAATATTGGTTACTAACAGAATTGAACTCATCTGACCTGCTTCATGTTTAACCCTCAGATTTACTAATTTTATTACACCCACTTTGCTTGTCTGAACCCTGACAGTAGCTGATTGTTTTGACACATATACAAAAAAGAGATTTATCCCTTTGCTTTCATGATCATGTTGTCTGACTGCTCTGTGCCCAAACTTCCACGTGTGCTTTACAGATCTTCCATTTCTTCTGTTCTTTACTATTTCTGATGTTGAAGAGGAAGAATAAAGACATTTATGATTAGAAAAACCATTACATATCTGTCTGCAGCTTCACTACTAGTTTCTTTGCTTAATCTTCTTTTGTTTCTCAAAATGATATAAGAAAATGCTGAGTTGTGGGTTGTTTTTTTAACTGTAATCCATCTTTCCTTTGTCTGTTTCTGCTTCACCTGCAGTTACCAGAAATTGCTGTATCCCAGGTGAAAAGATTAATATCATAATTGCTCTGCAAACAAAGCTGAACTTTTATTCCAGTGTCATCTCAAATTCCCACAGTCAACTGCAGGAAACCAAGACTGTAGTTACATGGCTGCTCCACCAGTTCTTTCTGAACACCCTAGTTTTGGAGCATACAGCTTTATCTGGTGAATGCATTTTTTGATGGTTCAGAGACTAATAGTTAAGCTGAGGTGCTTTTGTTCAGTTACTTCTTCACTCATATACTTCTGAAGCTCACCTGCTTCCAGTTGCTTTCTTTGTCTTTCCCTGAATCTAGAATCCTGTGAAGCCACACTCCTGCTCTCCCTGACATTTCCTTTTCTCTTCAGTGGAGATGATGCTTTGTGGAGAGCTAGAGTGGCATGGTGTATAAGAGAGGATGTTCAGGTTGCACATCAGGAAACACTAATTTACTAGTGCAATTACAGTGCAGCAGTGAAGTGTCATGTAGATGATTGGGAAATTCCCATTCTTGAGGTTTGTCCTGCTACATAAAGCAGTGGCTGAGCAGAGGTCCCTTCCAGCTACCATTTCTATGATTCTGGGAATTACAGTACAAACAGATTAGGGGATGATGTACCAATCCAACAGCCAGAGCAGCTTCTGTTAGATGCTTGTGATCTGCACCTGATTGTATGGGTTACAGAGAGAATTAACTTTATTTGACATTTCCTTATGGTCCCTCAGACTTTAGTTAGATGCATCGTAACAGCTTTACACATCCAGAATCTCCAGAGGGAAAGACAAGCTTCAGGGTTTCTGAGGCTCCCTAAAGCTTCAGACCACCCCAACCCTGCAAAATTATAATGAACTATACATAAATTCCAGGAGACTGTACTAAATTAGCTGTGGCAGCACATGGTTTGAAAGGCACAATGCACACACAATCTGAGACCACAATGCTTTCAAGAACTAGGATTCTAGTGAAACTAAAGCTTCACTAGAATGGCCAATGAAACTTTCCTATGAGCAAGACCTTAATAAAGTGACCTAGAGTTTTTACAGCTAATTTTACTGTCTAATACAGTAGTTTCCTTGGTATAGCCATCAGCTTTGAACTCTGTTCTAATCTTCTTCAGCTATGGGCAATTAATTAATGAACATATCAAAAAGATTTAGTTCAGGGAGCTCAGTTTGGGGTTGCAAATCTCATTTCCATCTGAGAAGCATCAAATTGTAGCTCAGGTAATAGTCATTGCTAGATTTTGAGAAGAGCAAACACAGTTTCCTTTCTTCTGAACAAGTAAGCAAAAGGCACTGTTTCCTCCTTATAGTGGATGAATTTCTGAGCTCAGCAGTGAACATCTTCCCTAGTATTTGTGAAAGGCATTTGTAGCAAGTCAGGGACTTTGTTTTCATGGCATTTTGTACTGTACTGTTCTTTCTCTTATTAACACCTTATGAAGGCTGTTGGCAGCAGGGCAGAGGTCTCCAAAATGCTTAGGATGATAGGAGCTGTAATGTGACTTAATGGGAAAAGTTCCTGCAAAATGAAGTAAAAGAATCTGCAAAGGGAAATGTCTTACGGTAGTATTGCTCCAATCCAGTAAATAACCTCTTTTCACAAAATATGTCAAATGGAGCATTTTTGGTTTTTTATTTTGAGAAGTCTCAGACTTACTGAGATTGTGGTACAGGAAAAAGTGTATTTGCAGAGCTAGCTAGCTCACTGTGAAGTCCCACTGAAAAGACACAGATATTCTCCTTCTTTACTTATTAGGATATTTTTGCTTGTTAGAGATCTAATACTTCAGTGCTCTCAAGTGCCTCTTGAAAGTCCTCCTCATTTGGGATTGAATATATAATTTCCATTAGTGCAACATCTTACATTCACAAAACTGGCAGCAGACACTTCAGTATTTATAGACTGCAGTAGCTTCAGATAAACTTAATATTCTATATTTACACACTACTGATCTAAAGGACCAACTAAACACTCCAAGAACAGGTGTGTGAGCACTGATTCAAGAAGGAGCAAGAGGCACACAGCCCGTGGTGAGGCTCATGCTTTCCCTTGAACCTCATTCTTTCTCATGTAAGCTAGTTGGCTAAGTTGTTGGGTTTTGCTCTGGAAAACTGACAAGCCTTGCAGGTTGTGCTGGGATCTAAAGGAAAGGTACAAGTAAACTGCAGGCATAAAACATTATTCAGAATTTACCACAGCAAGAAAGAATTAGTTGCTTGTAGAATTTTTGCTTGATATCTCCTTAGCTTCACCCTCCCCCTAAAAATCTCTATTTTCACACTTTTGGACAGCTTTGAATTTATGTACTACACCTTTCCTTTTGCTGGATTTTTCGTGTTGCATAGGCCACAGAACATGCTGCACTTCTAAGCTAGGGACCTGAGCAGCTCCAGTGAGAAAAGAAATCTCTGTGATCAGAACGAATGAACAAACTGCTCAGTGAGTAAAGTGATTTTGCTAGCCACTCGAACTCTTGCTTACAAATGAATAGTCTAGGTCACTTACAGAATCACTGCCAAAGGTAATACAAAAATTTAATACAATTGGCAAAAGTGTGACAATATTCAATGGCAAGGTTCACTCTACAGCTTACTACATAACTGAAACACAGAAAGGAAAATCAAATTAGAATCAAATTAGATTTCTTTGGAAACGGAGGATGCATAACTGAAACACAGAAAGGAAAATCAGATTAGAATCAAATTAGAATTCTTTGGAAACTGAGGATCGAAAAGGGTAAGGATACAGAAACATAATGGAGATTTCCTCTTTGAGTCATGAAGCTCAGAGAGGATCTGTTTGCTTTCTAAACTCCTGGTAGAGCCTATGTATGGCTGTGCCCATTATTGCTTTCTGAACTCCTGACAGAGCCTAAGTGTGGCTGTGTCCAACCTGAGTACCAGACTTAGTCAACAGTTCATCTCTAAGGGATTTAGTAGCATTTAATTATTTTTTAATTTCACATTTATTAAGTGATTCAGTAGGATCAGCTGTAAGCACAACAGCGACTTAAGTATAGATCCAAGATGGCAAAATTCATACTGTACTTCTTACAGGGTGTTTCAATCCATTCTCACACACACACACAGATACAGACACAAAAATGCAGATATATAATTGTACTAAGGTATATCTGCTAAAATAATTCTCCCTGAGTTCAGTGAAATACTAAAGTCAAATGCATTTGTTCTTCTCAACAGGCAAAGCTTGAGCCTTGAGGAGTAGATGTATCAGCCCATGCTCTGTCTTTTTGGTGATGGTCCTCAATTATTGCAAACTTGAGAGTTGGCAACATCTGAAAGATGTCCCACTCAGAGGGAGATGCTGGTCACAGCCCACTGTGGCCCAGGAGACCTCAAAGGGCTTCACTTAGGACCCTTCTTTATAGGATTGCAGGATGATTGAATTTAGTCATCAGTCAATCTCCATCCTGGCCACCATCCAAGACAGTAATTACAAGATTTTTTTCAGAGTGCAGTAGAAATAATATTGTTTCAGGCAGTGATTCATGCAAGTAATGTTCCAAGACTATGTGGGGATGACTGACTCTCTCTCGGCCCCTTCCTTGGTTAGGCAACAGAAGCTCCTTGAACAGATAATGTTTCTAGCAAGCTCAAGGAAACTTAACTGCCCAGGTGCCATTAATCAAGGCCAAGGTCTAATGAGAATTCCTGAGATCACAGAGCAGCCCAAAGAGGAAGCACCACCACACTCTGGCAATTCTGCATTGAGCCTGCACAAGCAAATTCCACCCCTGAAAAATGTCTGCATACACAGACAATATGATTACTCTTGTCTGTATTTATGAGATGCAACAACACATCCTCCCACTTGGTGCATTACAGGCTGGGAGGGTTTTCTTCTTTGTATTGTATCAGTATGCAGATGAACTGCCACACTGATAATATCATTTGTATCAGTATGCAGATGAACTGCCACAGTGATAATAATAATAATGTTATTGTGGCTGCTACAGCTAATCTTAGCTACTTAGAATGGATAGTTACAATGAAGAAATGCTGTGGTCACTGGAGTCAAATAGGAAAGAATAAAGTGCCTTGTTATACATCTCTCAGGAAGCCTCACTTATCTTTTCAGCTACAGATGGAGTACTCTCTGTTTATATATCATTGTGCATTTATCTACTGCTCTTCTAAAAAAAATAAATATCTTTGAATCTTGAAACTGTTGCAGTCCTTCACAGTTATTCTGAAAGCATGATTCTCACTGAGATTGAAGAGGGGAAGATCAGCCTTTCCTTCAACTGCATCAATTAAAAAAGCTAGTATTTCACACATTTAACAAGTTTTATATGCCACATAAAGGCATTCAGTGTGATCAGACATTTGAATTGCATGTAAGAAAGCTTTTAAAGATAAATGTGAGTTTTGGTTTTGTGCTTTGTTTGGTTTTGGTTATTTTGGGGTTTCTTTAAGTTATCTTTTGCCTAATAATATACTTGCATAATTTCTATAGAGTAGGTCAATTTGTGCTAAAATTTATATGCATGTGAAAAGCTCAGGGCTTCATGTTTTATTCAAACACACATTTCCTGGATTTGGATCACAGCTATCTGTAGTTGCAAGGTTTATTCTGCAGCTGCTTTTCTTTTAGTGTTAGCAATTTTCTGTAATATGATTTCATCAGTGCAGATACTTGGTCCGAGCTGCTAGTGGTCTGCATAAAACCTGAGAAATCAACCGAGTTACTAGATGAAAAAAAGCCCAAGATGATCTCAGCACTGGCTCCCTCAAAATCACAGAACCATAGAATCATAGAATTTTAGGGGTTGGAATGGACCTTAGGGATCATCTAGTCCCAACCCCCTGCCCTGGGCAGGGACACGTCCTCACCAGAGCAGGTTGCTCAAGGTTTCATCCAGCCTGGCCTTGAACACTGCCAGGGTTGGGGCAGCCACAGCCTCCCTGGGCAGCCTGGGCCAGTGTCTCACCACCCTCACAGGAAAAACATTTTCCCAAGATCTAACCTAAATTTCCCCTCTTTCAATTTGTCCCCGTTGCCCCTTGTCCTGTCCTTGCAGCTCCTAACACAGATCCCTCTGCAGCTTCCCTGGAGCCCCTTCAGCTCCTGGAAGGTGCTCTGAGGTTTTCACACAACCTTCTCTTCTCCAGGCTGACCAGCCCCAACTCCCTCAGCCTGTCCTTGTAGGGGAGATGCTCAATCCCCTCTTCAACTTTGTGGCCTCCTCTGGAGTTGCTCCAACAGTTCCATGTCCTTCTTATGTTGAGGGCACCAGAACCACACACAGTATTCCAGGTGGGATCAATTTACCATCTACCCCTCTTCTGTAGGTAAATAGTTTATTTCAAAATCAATGCAAAATGTATACCTAATGTTCACAACTACTTCCTAATTTTTTTAAAATGCCTAAGTAAGAAATCAATGTTTGCAACAAGCCTTTTGATTTGTGTTCATCAGCATGGACTTTAGTCTCTTGCCAACCTGCCCTTCTTAATTCCTTTTGCTGAGTTGCAGTGTATTTGGCTCTCCCACAGTAACAACTAGGCTAATTGTTATGTCCTGCAAAGCATGACTAAAGTATCAGAAAGCACAACTTGCCTGAGGCATGTTTCAGTGGGCAATTATGGTACTACTATAGTTATTGGAATTACAAGTTTACAAAGAGTAGGGTTTATATAGACCACATGAGATTCTAAGATTTGGACAAAGAAACAGATACTATAACTGCAGCTGAGTTTCCCTTTTAGTTTTGTTTTCCTTTCTTTCTGTTTGCCTCAAGAGTGGAACTTGAATAGTAGAGAAGCAGAATACAAGTAATTTGTTTACATTTGCTTTGAAATTGCCCAGAAACTGTCAGGAAACAAAAACCTGTCACAGTGTAAATCCACAGCACCACACACACCACTTACCTCTAATGTGTATGTAATCAACACAGGAGAACACAAACTACACAGAAGGACAAAGATCTTCTAAATGAGTATTTCTAAAATATATATATTTAAAAATGGGGATGGATTTCTCCCCAGTTCCCTCATTGTAATGACAACAATAATTTCTGATCCATGGTAGCAATATAGTTATAATTCCCATGTAGATCTTCTCCCTGCTGTGATGGCAAGATTTGCTTCAACTTCAATATTAAAGATCAAGCCCCACATTTAAAAAGTGTTAGGTCTCAAGAAGAACAAATTAACTCAGTAATCTTGATCAATCCTTTTTCCTGTTTACATGCAGAGCACAAGCTCAGTTTGAACAGCTCAAATTCAACCTAAAAATAAACCTAGAAGTGATTCCCCCAGGTAGCACCCAGTCCTGGCTTGGGAACTGGTCAGAGCTGTGTGACTGAGGACATCCACTCAGTGGACTTAAATTACAGCTGTGCGCGCACAATGACCACAGAGTGCAGTCACTATAGGCAAGTCACTTTTATGTATGCCAGAAAAGATGGAAATGCACTACTGTTCTGCCCAGGGAGTACTTTTATGTCTACTGCATGCCACATACTCATTGCCTGAACAAACAGAAGACACATCCTTAGATCTGCCAAGCCATCTCTTTTCATTGACTAGGATTCAGACCTAAACCACAGACTTCAATAGCAAAATCTCTCTTCTCAGTATTAATTTGTTTGGAGTTTGTTCTGTGTTTCTACCACTCTACACACACACACACACTTCATAGCTGACTTCCACAATAGCTTCTCCTCCAACTTCAATTGCAGTCCAGAGTGTCATTACAGCTCCCAAGTGAACCTCAGCTATGATCTCTCTCTTCTCCTCTTCCTTGTGGGCATATTTCCCAAAGGACTGGCTCTTGCTGAATGTTTCCCAGCATAGAACCAAATGGGCCTGTAAACCTACCATGAACCAGTTCTCACCTGGCAGCCACAGTCACAGGGAAGGCATTCTCCTTTGCCATTATCTTCATTTTTGTCTCAGTGAAACCAGAAGCTGTAGCTATTAGCATGGATCTCAAGGCTGGGAGTTGTTAATTACATTAACACAGCAAGCCCTGCTACAACTGGGAACTTCCAAGGACTCGGCTCTCGGTGCCTGTGGCAAGCAATGATATGGCTACACAAACCTGTACCTTCCAGACTTCCTTTACCTGTTAGACATAAAGTGAGAAGGTGGATCACTCCCTTCTCCACCCACTGATTCTTTGAAAGGACACTCAAGCACACCTTCCTCCACTTTCTTCTGTGGCCACAGAGCTAGGAGAAAGACAAGGAAGGAAGAACACTGAGGCTGTAACTGTACAGTCTGGAGAATGTCTATGCTGTGAATAAAAAATACGCAGACTTTATATGCTGAGGTGCTAGCCTGGAGCTAGCTCTGCCTGGACCAAGCCACATCCAGAATTATCACAGCAATACTGGTACACTGCTGTGTGTCCAAGCCAGTAGAGCCTGCTTGGCCACAGGGGCACATTGCTGGACTGCAGACTGAAAACCTAAACTGGTTTGTTTGCATGGTACTGCAAACTACTTCGAATTTACCCAGTCCCTGCTGGCTCCAGTGCAACCAAAGTTGTCCATCTTTACTCAGCATGTCCTCCTCAGCTGATACTAGCAGGTCTCCACCTCTTTCCTTGTAAGACAAGGTTTTTAATAGCTTAGTGTGCTTTTGGGCCTTGGGAAAAACAGGCCTAGCTGGCAGCAGAGAAATGCATTAATACTTCATGAACTGTTCTCTTAATGGCCTTTGGAACTGCCTCCAGAGATGCTTCATTTCTGCCATGGTTCATACCCTGCATAGTTTCTGTTTCAGCCTCCTTTGATGTAGGTCCCTTCAGTCAGACAGAAGAATATCAATTAAGTCAATTGCGATACACTATTAATACTACTAAACTATACAAATATATCCATTATCCACACACACTATTAGTATTAGGGCATGTCTACACATGGGAACTGATATGGAATTAGGTAGGTGTGAATTTTTAACTTTCACACACAACTTTTTCCCTGAGCAAGACCACAATGTTACACAAGGTGCACATCTGCAAGAGTAAATTAAGCAAAACCTCAGCAGAGTGCTCAGTCCAGGTTAAAAGTGGGAAGAGTTAGCACTGTATTTGGCATCCAATTTTGGCATCTGCCAAAATCCAGGTTCTGTAGTTCAGCCCAATATAAAGAATGTGCAATTAAAAATACCAGCTACTGGCATAGCCTGGCAGTGCTGAAGACCTGGAGAACATTTTCTGTTACAGTCTGGGAAACTGATTTGCAAGTAGTGCAACAATCACTATTCTTTTGACTGAACTGTAGACTACATTTCAGCAACTGTTAAGGTTGAAAAATCAAGCCTGCACCTTTGTCACATGAACAACAGAGAAAATACTGGTGCTCAAAACTACCTCTTGTGGTCTCAAGACAAGTCACCTCCTAAATAACAGTTAAAAAATTACAGTCAT
>NW_008689772.1:85895-86193 GCF_000695815.1 Acanthisitta chloris | reverse complement strand
CGAATCATTTTAAACCTCTTTCACATGAAGAGAGTAATAGACACAGAGATAGAAAGGATTTTCCATTCTAGCATTTAAAAGATTCAGAAATGGAATTGTATTGCCTACAATACAAAGCTCATTACCCTGGATTCCTTTGGGAAAAAGGGAGGAATATATTTACATCATGATCATGTTTCTGGCCTCAGAAATTTTTTGGCCTCTCCATTATTATTGGCATACTAAAGTAACTTGTTTTATTGCTGACAAGCATTTCTCCAATAAAACTAGATCACTGACACTAATTGTGATTACACAC
>NW_008689772.1:42998-85870 GCF_000695815.1 Acanthisitta chloris | reverse complement strand
GGAAAGTGCCTCAGCTTCTCTCACCACTTCCTAAACCTCTGCAGAGCCATGGCAGGGCACCTGCCATATGTAATTTTATTTCCTGAGAAACACAACTCTAGAGATGCTGAGTGACAGTCCAGGGCCATTAGCTGGTCCCGGAGCCAGCGCTGGGAGCCCATGGGGAACCCTCTGACCTTGTGCCCTTCAGTCAGCTCTTACACCATGGCTTTGCTAGGTATTCCTCCACATGAGCTCTCACAGCCAGCACCCAGGACTGAGAAAAGCAAGGAAAGCAGTTGTGGAACACTTGACCTATCTACTGGTGTCAGTCCAGAAAGTAATTTAGAGCCAAAAAAAGCTCTGAAAGAATAACCCAACATTAACTATAATAACCCATTTGTAGGGACAAGCTTTCAGAAGGAATGCTCTTAACTGAGGGCAAATTACTACCACCTACACATGGCAATTTCAGGTATATTAACTTCCTTGTTTCCCTCATCTCTGCCATCTGTTTCCTCTATTTTTGCATTCCCCCATCACAAGTACACGTTGATTTCTATTCTCCCATCTCCTCTTTCTCTCTCCTCTACTTCCTTGCAGATATGCCAGGGGCACAGTCTGCAGACACTCTCCTCCTCAATGGACAGACTCCAGAGGGAATCCTGAGTAAGAAAGGAAATTAATTAGGAGTTTCACTCAGCCAGGAAGCATTCAAGTGTACAGCAGCTGGAGGCAACTCACTGTTTTGACTGGGTTGTCAAAATGTGCAAATCAGTGTACCTGTTTATTCAATGTCTCCTTACTCTGCCTCTGTTCCATCCCACCAGGGATGCTACACAAGGAAGATGTGTTAAATATTCATTCTCTTTAGCAAATCGTATCTTTCTCAAAAATGTTTGGACCATTATTTTAACTACTAGATCAAGTACTGCTTACAGATCTTAAAAGTGGTAACATGCTCAAGCTCCTTTCCTCTTTATTCTTATGAGAAACAGTTTTGCATATCATTTAACTTAGCATGTTATTTATCTATCTTTATATCTGGGAAACTGATGCTTAATTGTTGAGTTTGAGATGCTGACATAACAACATGCAGCAAAGATGTGTAGTAGGTTTATTTACTCTGCTGCATTAGAGCATACTCCAAATGTACACCAGGATTCTCACAAACAGAAAGGAAGACAAAAGCTTTTCCAAGCAAAACAGCAGAATCTAGGAGGCTCAGGAGAGACCTTATCACCCTCTACAACTCCCTGACAGGAGGCTGGAGTCAGGTGGGGGTTGGTCTCTTCTCCCAGGCAATCAGCAGCAGGACAAGAGGGCACAGACTCAAGCTCTGCCAGGGGAGGGTTAGGTTGGGGATTAGGAAGAGATTTTTGACAGAGAGAGTGCTCAGGCATTGGAATGTGCTGCCCAGGGAGGTGGTGGATTCCCCACCCCTGGAGGTTTTCAAGCTGAGACTGGATGTGGCACTTAGTGCCATGGTCTGGTAACCACGGTAGGGCTGGACTCGATGATCTTGGAGGTCTCTTCCAACCCGGTTGATTCTATGATCTAACACTCAGAAGTTATGGTTTGTGTCTGCCACTTCTCCATTCCACTATGCATGTAGGGCACCAGCAGCCATCCCAGTGCTCCCATGATGTGGCTGGAGATGTGATTAACAGTGGTAAGCTGCTAATGTGTGTGTTTGTGTTGTGTGTCTCCATCTCTTACTCTGTCCCTCAACCCTACCCTGCTCTGCTTGTAGGTCTATGTGCTGTCCTGTAATTATGCTCCTGAATGTAACATAATGCATTTATATCCTGTGATTGGACCAGAAGGTCATTAGCTTGAGAGAGTTATTTTCCCCACCTGTATTGATTCATTGTGAAAGCACTGTCTCTTGTGTGCTGTGCATGAGGCAGAGTGACCTAGAAGGGCTGAGCTCTTCTGCCATTCTCAGTTTGGAGCTGCCTGGTGACCTCACACCACAGGTTATTAAGCTGGGGAGTTCACAGAGAGACTTGTGAGAAAGAGGTGAATGCAAATTTTATTACAAATATTATTACAACTTTTGTAATTAATACTTGAAACTCAATGTTTTCTTGTAGCAGGTAACACTGCCAACTTGGCCTGTAATGAAGCATGACAAGTTGTGTTGCACAAACTGGTGATAAAACCAGTTGTCTCAGTTTCATTCAATACCTTAACAGTCGAGAATCCTGAAAATCTGCCTCTATGAGGTATCTGGTGATCAACTAATGTACTGCATGAAATCCTTATAGTTTTTTTCAGAGCCTTTGGGTTCAGTCTGCTTTGACCTTAACCTTGTGAAAAAAATTCTTGCCCCTTTCCACTCCACTGACTGAGAGGGAGCATGACTTTATTCTGGCCACTTAGATCCATCAGCATGTCCCTCCCGCCCCAAGAGATCAATTCACACACAGACTGGACATGTTAAAGTGAACAAAGCAGCACATGAGTTGTGGACCACATGGGAACAGGATCATACAGCTGAGAAGCTACAAGTGTTACAATCTGAATGTAAGAAACATCAAGGATGTTGTGATTTTAATGTAAAGAACTAGGACAATATCAGGAGCATGAAGATGACCGTTAAGCACATAAATAAACTTTATCAGCACAGCCTAAATGCTGCTGAAGTCTCACAGGAGGAGCAGGGTACTTTGTATGGATGACGATGGCAGTGAACACTCATAGTTGGTAACATTTTCTAAGCTGGCTGTGCCTGCACAATTTCCTGTCTGTCCAGATGATTTCTGCAGAGACAGTGACATGAAATCTTGTTCTGGATTGCAAAGCAAGAAATTTGGGTATCAGTACTTAGACATATTAACTGAAAAATTGAACAGTCTTTGAGGAACTGATTGAAATACCTTTTCAAACATAAAGACAAGCTCCAAATCTAGATGAAGACAAACTTCAAACAAACAAATCCTGCCCAACATAAGTGCCTAAGAAAGAATTCACTACTGTATACATCTAGTATAAAAACTGGAATTTCAGTGAAGAAAATACTTATCTCAGACTTTGATGTCATGTCAACAGATATCAGATACTGCTTAAACAGTAAGTTAACTTTGAAGCTGCATCAGATATCAAGGTCTCTCATTCAATTAAAAAAATCAGAATTAACATAGTAATCTGGTTCTTTCTCTCACCCTTGTGGGTGCATCTTGTGATTCTGCTAACTGATATAAAAACATGTGCCTCCTTATTACCCTGATCTCCTGTGTCTGACTTTTTCTGGTTTACACACAGACTGGATATGCCCTAGACATGTTCACAGTAATTAGCACAATAGGTGCCCTGACTGGGGACTCTGAACCTCACCAGACACAAATAATGCTCCACAAGCACCATGTGTAATGCGTCATATTTCTCTGAAATGTAAACATCATGTTTACTTCCCAGCATAATTCCCACATCCAATTAATACTTGTCTAATTTACATACTGCAACCAAGAGCGTTTTTTGAGGCTTACCTTCATCATTCTTCCTCAGCTGGAATTAAAAACTAATTGCAATATATTTAGGAGACACTAGAGGGAAGCCAAGATGTCTCAAAACCCCTCTCTAATAATACTGCTCGCAGTCCTAAAATCAAAGCTAAAATAAAGCATTCTTAACATGGTGTAGAAAATACCAGTTATACTTACTGTATGTAAAGGTGCCAAACAAATGATTAATTTACAGCATGGCTTTGCCGTTTCTTTCTCCTTGGCATTCTGCATGCTGTTAGGCTCCAGGCTGTCCCCTCTAGGTGTTCCCTTGGTGATGCCAAGAGCCTGGGAACTTTCACAGTTGTAACACTTGACAGTAATCCCTTGAAGCATTCAGACAGCATGAAAACTTGCTAATATACACTGTAAGTACAAGTGGTGAATATGTTGATGTGTTTCCTTCCTTTTTTACTGTTTGTTGCCAGTTGCTCCAGTAATTTCTATCCTGGACACAATTTTTTTGGTTATTATTTTTGCTACCCATCACACTGACAAGGCTGTCAGGATGTCTGGTTCATCCTCTCTGTGTGTCCCTTCACCAGCACTACAAAAAGGACTAAGTTTCACCCACAGCACAGGGGTAAGCAGGTTGCAAATATGGTCAGAACAACTGGTTTATATTTCTGCTCTGATCAGGCACAGGGTTTTCCCCTTAGTGTACACCAAAAAGTTGGTCATGTGATTAACTTCTCCTTAAGTTCTCCTTTCCCCCCCTCCCAGCTTCTTATTCTGCCACCCACGTTTGCTCCCAAACAAATAGCTGTTTATGCCTTTGCTGCTGTCCCCAGTTTTGCTGACTTAATATCTTCATTTGGGTTTTATGAGTGCCCTGAACTTTCTACCCTGGCCACCACTTCTGTTAAATTAGTACTGCTTTACTTCGTCCTTAGCACACCTCTGGTTCTCACCCCACTGTCTTTTTAGGAGTGACGCAAATCAGGGTTAGCCACAGACACATATACCTTAACATATCTGTTTATCTTCACTCCCCAGCAAAAGGGGTAACAAAACAAGAACAAAAAAAAAAAACAAAAACCAAAAACATTTGATATACAAAATAAGCTGATGGTAACACAATGCCAAAAATAGCTTATTATGTTAAGTGCAAGGGAGAAAAGCCTTTATATAAAGCTTGATTGCAACGACATTTCAATTTACCAGTTTAAATACAAGACTTGCATTAAAATATTTCTTCAGATACATCTCTTGCTCTCTAAGGTGGATTTTTTTTAAAATTTATATACACATATCCAGTTGTAACACTTGACAGTAGTCTCATGAAGCATTCAAAGATTATAACTTGATAAGTACACACTGTAGATATGAGTGGTTAATGTCTGTATGATCTCTTCCTTCAAGGGTTTATAACATTTTGTTGAGTACTAGCCTCAGACAGGTGACCAGCCACCTGATACAGTATCATACCCCCAAGCCCTTCCTAAGGCCCCACCGTCTATGCTTCCAAAGCTCACTGGATCCATATGGTGTTGCCTCTTTCTGGTCTGCGAGACTCCACTGTCAGTTCTCCAAAAGTAGAGAAAAACTGCTCCATTTCCTTCTGCAGCATATCATTCCTCTTCTCTGCATCCTCCTTCGCCCGTTCCGCGTTCCTCATTTTGATTTCTACCATTGTGAACTTCTTCCGCTCTTGATCCAGTTCTTCATGCAAGGCCATCATTTCTGACTCCAGGGTGAGATTTCTCTGCTCCAAGCTGCACAAATGAAATAAAAGCAGACAGCTCTTGAGCAGCACTCCTCACTCACACGAGCAGAAATGTACACCACCACCAAACTCATACATGTGTCTTTTTGCTTACAAAACTCGGAC
This sequence comes from Acanthisitta chloris, assembly GCF_000695815.1. NCBI lineage: Eukaryota > Metazoa > Chordata > Aves > Passeriformes > Acanthisittidae > Acanthisitta > Acanthisitta chloris. Next base: position 80,554 of record NW_008689772.1, on the reverse strand, counting down.
TGAATTTTTCATAGGTGTATCTACAAACTGTGACTTCAGCAATGAACCATTCTCATAGGGCAAACCTAGTAGCACATTTAGAAAACACCTTTAAACAGCCACAGAGGCAAACAGCTCCACCTAATTCATCAGGAGTGGGCTAGCTATTCCTTTTACTTCTGGAAGTGTTGACATGCAGCTCTTGCTGTAGTTGCACTAGGGTCACCTACAAGGCCAGAATAATGCCCTAAATACCTTTGTTTCACTGCTCATCTCCTTTTTTCAGCTGATCTGCCTGCTGGATCTATTTGCAAATACAGATCTGCATCTATCTGTAAATGTGGAACTCATGAAGTTCAACAAGTTGCCCCTGGGTTAGGGCAATCCCAGACACACCTATAGGCTGAGTGGAGAAGTGGTTGAGAGCAGCACTGAGAAAAGGACTTGGGGGTGATTGTTGATGAAAAACTCAATGTGAGCTGTCAGTGTGCACTCATGACCCAGACAGCCAACTATGTCCCAGGCTGCATCCAACGAGTGTGGCCAGCAGGCTGAAGGAGGTGATTCTGCCCCTCTACTCTGCTCTGGTGAGACTCCACCTGGAGGACTGCACACAGTTCTGGTGTCCCCAACATATGAAGGACATGGAACTGTTGGAGCAAGTCCAGAGGAGGCCACAAAGTTGATAAGGCGCAGCACCTCCCCTATGGTTGTGTGGAGATTCCATAGCAACCTCCCCGCATCTGAAAGGAGCCTACAGGGAAGCTGGAGAGGGACTCTTCATCAGGAACTGTAGTGATAGGATGAGGGGAATGGTTTGAGACTAAAAGAGGTTAGATATAGAAATTCTTTACTGTGAATGTGGAGAGGGACTAGAACAGGTTGTCCAGTCCAGTTGGATGCTCCAGCCCTAGCAGTGTTCAAGTCCAGGCTGGACTGGGCTTTGAGGAACTAAGTCTGGTGGAATGTGCCTCTGCCCATGGCAGGGGGATTGGAACTAGGTGAACTTTATAGTCCCTTCCAACTAGAACCATTCTATGATTTTATGATCTTAGTGGTACTAAACATACAGTCATCATGCATATTGAACATTGTATGAAGTGCTCTACTTAACACTGCATACTATGCTGAAAATAGTGCTGTGATCGAAAGCTACAACATTCTGTGTGCTGCACTTTGACCAGCAGCTGCTGTTGCCAGTAGCTCTCACATGTGATCCAACTATGACTTGCAGTGCCAGAGGTACAAGAGCTGCTGCGTAACAAGTGAGAACAGAAAGTCCTGAATAGCCTTACTGAAGAACCTTTATTACAGAGACAGCACATTCAGCTCTGCACTGCTATGTGCACTAGTTAATCCTAAACCCAGACTTTGAGGTTATTCACTGATCATTACGGCCAACCCCCTAGCAACCTTGTTGTGGATGAACAGAGTCCACACTATGTGTAGACAAAGACACATCTCTCCCTTGGCTTCTTTAACAGGTCTAAGCTGTGAAGGAAAGGCACAGGCAGAGACAGCACCATGAGCAGATGCTCACTGTCTCAAGAGGAATGAGGACCGAAAAGGAGTCAAGCAGCCTCCTCAGACCCAAAAACTACAGGTGGAATTGCTTTCACTGAAAGGTGATACTCAGTTGCCTTTCTCAGTCTCTGGAGAACAGGCATCAACTAATGATAACGTCATAAGGGTCTACTGATTTTGTTAATTAGATTCTACAGAAACTCACAAGGATCTGGCTGTACTTTTGATGCCAATAGGATAGCATGTCACAACCACGACAAACAACTGCTCTGAAACAAATCCCTTTGGATCATGGTGTCACAGAAGCAATGTCAGAGTATGTCAATACTGAAAGATGAGAAACTCACCGTCAAGCACCCACTGACACACTAGTGACTGTGGCTAGTGCAAGTCACTAGAGGGAAAGCTTCTTGGATTTACTCTGCAAAAAGCAGTCAGACAAACCATCTTACCTTTTTATCCTTGTCTCATACTCTAGTTTTTGCTTGACCATTTCTTGCTTCAAGCTGGACACCAGGCTGTGCAAAGCACTGTGATTGTTGGTACTGTTGGCCACAAACGTTTCACTGTTATCACTGCTGCTGGTGGCTCGGCTGCTATGGCCCCCCACACTCCTTCTGTCACTTTTGTTCTCGTAGTCACCCGGGTTAGAGAGGTCTTCGTGTGGTGGTCCATCTAGCACAGAGTCTTCAAAGTTACCCGCATAAAAGTCCTGCTCGGGGCAGGTGGTGGTGGATGAACGACAGGAGTTGGACTGCTCAGGGAGGGATATTTCACAAGAGGACGTTGACCAGGTAGCACTGTCCACACTCTGTTTGTCATCAGAGTTCACCATAGAGAACTGCTGGTGGACGTTGTCATAGGTGGAAAGCCTGTTGTGCTGGCCTGATTCATTCACAGATTCCTTCTGCTTGTTGTCCCTCAGTGTGACAAAGCCATTGGGCACCCAGCCCGGGCTCCGGCTGCTCACGGTGTTGCTGTGCCCATCCGTGCTAGAAACACCCATCCGCACACCCCCGTTCTGCACGCTGTGAGTTCCCATCTTAGTCACAGGTCCTTTCAGGGATGATGTTCTCCTGGCTTGCAGGGAACAGTTTGGTAAGGTCTGGCTCTTCTCAGGGCCCTCCACAGAGCTGCTGAAGGATCCATTGGTGACTATGCCACTACCTTTATTAAAAGCAGGATTTTTTTTCACTGTGAGTGGTGGGCTTCTGGTGACATCTGGTTTCTGGATGCTGTTCCTGGGGCTATTTGTCTTGCTGCCTGGCAGAGCAGTGGGAGACTCATTGTCCATGCTTCCCCTGTCCATGCTTCCCCTTTGGGGAGACTCAGGTGTGTCCCAAGAGCAGCGTCTCACTGCTGTCTCCTTGGTATTGTTGTTCTCTTTGTTCTGTAGCACCCCTGCAGTTGTCTTCTTTGGAATTTCATTGTTGTTGTTGCATACCTCAGGCCCCATCTGAAGGTCAGCATCCTTGGGAAACAGCTCTTCATGTTTGCTAATCATCACTGACATGAGCTGCTGGACTACTACTGTACCTGAAAGCAGACACCAAGCACATGGTCATGAATGGCCAGTTTTGTTTAAGGCATAATTACGCTTTATTCATCAGATTCCACAACTACTTAGCAAACACTCAGCTTATACAAACATTTACACAATGAATACATCTGTGTAACACCACGATTGAAGTGTCTCTGCCTACAGGGCCACATCAGCCTTACCACTTCCTTCCATCCAACCAAGCCAGGAAGCTTCACAGACCCCCTAAACAACAGGAACACTTGCAAAGAAGCTATTACCATGCCAGTAACTCCATCCCAGGAACACCATGGAAGGAGATAATGAGCAGCAAAGGATAACACCATTCTAAGTGATGTCTTCCTACTCGATGTGGGGATCATTTAAAAACCAAAGTCTTACTCTGGCACAGCACTTGTATCTAGTAGTTTAACAGAAAATGGGAAAATTTAAAATAAAAAGGGATTTGAGCTGCTGGAACACAGACATTTTAGTCTTTTGAAGCAAAACAGTGCAGTAATGAGACAGAATTTATCTAATATGAATGCCTTTAACCACTCTGTGGTGAGACTATATGCAACCAGGAAACTATGGCACATTGTAGCACAGTATGGAAGTAATGCAGGACCACAGCTTGCTACCTGCTGTAATAAATAACTACCTTTCCTCTTAAAGAGCAACCCCTTGGTGTGCACATGACTTGACTGCACTGTAATTTACACACTACCATTTAGAACCAGACTTGGTGCAGTAAAGATGTGCGACTCTATTTTGTTAAGCAGACACTCATTAAGGATTATAAAGAATATTTCAGGAACAAGGTCAAGGTAGTTATAACCACCTCATTTTTAAACAACTTAGAAGCTTTCAGAGGTATGCTGTGCTCTTCTAATCAATAACTTCCCACTGTGTAATACCATTTCACATCACCTCCTCTGTACTATTCTGGATGCTTATGCCCCATCCTTTTCAAATACAAGTACTAAGAGCCAACTCAACGTGGATACTTGAATACATCTTTTTTAAGTGGTCACAGCTGTTTTGTTTGCTAAGGCAAAATCATATATTAGAACTATGCAGCAGGAAAATTCCCTTAGTTACTCCCATGGCACACTTAGCTGTATTCCTTCTGAAAATGTCAGCTGTTAGGCGCAGAACTTTACTACTAACATTGCACTGTACTCAGGCAACTTTTACCACTGCATTCGACAGGAAAAAATGGCCCCATGGTTGGAATTTTGAAAACAAATCTCTCTTGAATCAAACAAAACCAACTCCTCATCCCCATTATACAGGTATGGTTACCCAGAGCTGCAGTTTGCCTTTGAAGGATTGTGCAATAAAAGTACTCTGAATCTTCAAAAGATAGCAATGAAGAAGGGTGGCCATGAGCACCAACTAATGTACAGTCTTCATTTATATATTTAACTATGTGTAGTCCAATTGCAAATCAGCAGTCTTCTGTCAAATCTTAAAGTAATGCTTAAAGAGAGGTCATAAATCTGTTCTATCAAACGTGTTTCTCATTAGTTAAAAATGTATACATATTTTCCTACAATGAGTGTAGCATCCACCCCATTTCCTAAAGCAGGCACCATCAGTTTAGCTGATGAACAAGCTGGAGAGTTGCCTTCAAGAACAGGAAAAACTTTTTATTTTCCCTTTCTACCCAGTTTAGAATCAATCAAACAAAAAACCCAATCATTCAACCATAGCAACAACAAAAAGCACAAACCCAAAAACTTTCTTGCTCAAACTTTCAAAAAATCCAAACCGATCAACTTCAGGCAACAGTGAGTTCTGGAAAAATATAAACCTAGATGATAGTGTTCTATTGAGGAATGGCTAACACCTCTCCCCATCCCAAATCTCCATTTCTGTCCCTGCCCCAGGTGAGCTGAGGGTACATGGTATTCCATCAGTAAATGACATCCTGTGAGACACCAGTCTTAAGTGACTTCAGTGGTATAAATCAGCTCTGTGACATCTCTCTCTCCAATTCCAATCTACTAAACAATTTGAACTACTTTTTGTACTATTTAATGCAAAAGTATGGAAAGAAGGGACAGTTTGCTACCTGACCAAGACAAACATTCACAGCAGTTATCTACCAGACTGCTAAGCCTAGAGAAGTGTCAGGGTAAGAGAAGTTACTCTTCCAGCCAGTCTGGGAGTTCTGTAGGTACAAAGAGACAGGTCAAAAGTGAAGCAATAAGCAGCATGTGTGCACACATGCACACAGAAAGGTAACTTCTGAGAGAGACATGACAAGACAGTTGAAGAGGAAGGAAACAAAGCAGGAAAGATTTGTGTTTGCCTCTAAAAACACCATGGGGAGATGGTGTAAGGTGTGTAAACTAGGACTTCAATGACACAGTGAAGCTTACCTCAGCACTCCTGTGTCAGACAGACACAGTGCACAGACACAAGTAGGTACAGAAACCAGGAGGAAGCCACAAATGCAGATTTCAGGGTACTTGAAGCTGCATAGCTGTGATGATACTCACGCATGGTCATGCAAGTGAATTGGACACCTGCTCTTGGAAACCCTTTTGAGTCAAATGCATGATCAAACCTTTCTCTGTGACAGTGAGAATCCAGACATTCAAGTGAAGATGATGATTAAAAACCCCTCTCAATTTAAAAGGTGTTCTGGCTGTCTGAGCTACTGTTCAGACAGCTAATCCTGAGTATTCATGGACTCCATACATGATTTGGAAATGCCATGTTTCTATTCACAACAACATAGTCACTGTGGTAAGAATTAAAAAGGAAGGAGGAAGCATAAGACTTGAGAAAAGCAACTAAGTGAACAAAGCGTACAGGGAATTGTTGTATCTAGGGAAGAGAAAAATAGTCATACTCACAGGAAAAGAATAATTCTATACACTGAAATAAACTATGAAAACTGCATTTTTTTTTGCATTTTGGTAAAATATTCAGTGCACTGTCTGTGTACAGCCCTCATTTCTGAGGAAGTTAAGTCAATCCTACACATTAAACAAAAGGTCTTTGGAGGTAGAAAAGGTGTCATGTACCTTATAGAGAATTAAAGTCACAAGGATGAAGCCTAAAAGGAAGTTATAGGAGGAGATTGTCATGCCCATATTTTTTTCTTAATCACAGCAAAAAGCTACAGCTGAACATGGCTGTTAGGAACAGATGCAGCTGACAAGTTGATCCCTGTTGTGCACAAGGCATGTAATATACAACTGCCTTGTGGGGGTCCTACACGGGTCACTGCAGTGTAAACCTCTACTAACTTTTTCTCCTCCTTAAGAACCACAGGTAAAATATTAACTGCACTCCAACCACATGTGCTGAATAAGAACATGCCATGTTTGCAGGAAGTTTTGAGGCAAAAAGTACACGTTTAGTGAAGCTGCCAGAGCAGAACAACCTCATGCAAAGTTTGTTTGCAATGCTCCATGTTTCAGTACATTTTACAGTAAACTGCAAGATTTAACCCAGAAGTTCATTCAAGTTGAGAAGTTCTGTGCCTATAAATCGGATATTTGGAACTTAGTGCACATACTACATGGACTGGTATGTGCTGTTAATCAACCTAAAGGCATTTCTGCTTTTTCTTACAAGTTATGTACAGTGAGCTCACCCTCCATGATAGTCAGAGGATCTTCCACTTTGGGGCGAAGGATGTTGGGGCCAAAAACAGTAGCCAGATTTTGCACACTCATTTTGTTTACACCTGAATAAGACTGGACTTCATCAAGGAATCTGTGGGGAAGAAAGAGGTCCTTAAGAAACATATAAACAAGAAATAAAAAATGCAAAGCACGTGATTGTTTCTTAACACAGTTCAAATATTCCATTCCAAATCCAACCTCAGTCTGTACTAATAACTCTGCTGAAGATGGCAACTTTCTCCAGCATAAGTAATCAATTACTTAGCTCATAAAATATAATGAAAATACAAATTGCAGTTGCAAAAAAAGGTTCATATTATTTTAAATGTTAAAATTGTTTATGCTTCAAACCCTCTATAAGTTCACAAATTGCAACTGTGCACCACATGTTTTTTAAGATCTTAGATGTATACACAAAACTATTCTATATACTACAGGACATAGAGTTTTCAAAGCTGTCAAATTCAGGAGTGCACAGCCAAGGCCAATAACTGCAGTTAGAAATGGACCCAGGGTCTTGTAAGGAGGACAGAATATATTCACTTCTCCCTTCCTGCCCTCCTTGCAGAGTGCAACTTGCTTATGAAAGTAAAGTCCTAACTGTGCACCTTGATAGAGCAAATTACTAATTAGCCATGAAAAAAACCTACAATTTTAGTGCATTCACTTGAGTTCACCAGTCTAAATGCGAGTAATGCTTTTCCTTCAGGGCACGTACACAGACAGGTTTGTCTGTCAGCTCAAAGCTATAAATACCATTGGGATATTCTTGCAAGACCACTTACCTACAGATATATTTCAGTAGATTATAATTGACAGCTGGCAGGCTCTTCACTTGCTTCACCAGTTCTTTTAGGCCCTTTAAGTGGTTTAGGGAAAAAAAAAAAAGAGGAGGCAGAGTTTCTTAGTAAAAATAAAAGGTCAGCAATTCCAATTACAAGACCACAAACACATCATCGAAACTGCAGTGTTAAATGTTAAATACAGGTTACAAACTGGAACAGCTTGTAGAATCCATTTAGGATTTGGCTAACAAGGATTAGCTCTGGAAAAAATAAACAAGTAAATAAATATCTTGGATTCATCCTGTCTTTTCCTTCTCTTTTGCTCTTTCTTTTTCGACCAGCAGCTCCATTCCTTTTTCTGATAAAAAGGCTGAGGCTTCCAGGAATAATTCTTGAACTAGCTGGCATTTCATATGAGAAACTCTTTGGTTATTTTACCCAGTTCTGGTCCATACTAGATTCAGACTAACAAACAGTTGTTTCAGTTTGTGCCCAACCTGGGAATGGGACACACAGAATATCACATACTAGTTTCTGTGCCCTGTGGAAAAAGACCCTGGTTATGTTCCTCAACAACCAGTGCCTTTAGACTCTTTTTCAGTATGGGATTTTGGTACTTTGCCAGCATCAGTGGGTTTTAGCTACAATATGTTATGAAAAGAAATGCAAATCAAGATGGGCAGAGCATGAGAGTGCACAAGTTTGCTGGCTGTGGGCTAAGGATAGAAGATGTGCAGCTTTCTCCCTTACTAGTGACTGCACTTTCACTTTCTGGATAGAGAAAGATCAACTGCCAGTCTACTCAGACAGCCTCACAGCTGGACAGCTAAGCCACCAAAAAGAGGATTGAAGTGGCTCATCACCTATAGCACTGATTTTTCACAAACTGCCAGGAACAACTCCAGCACTAAAAGGCTATTGGAATTTGAATTTTGCTTTCAAAATGAGTTTTAGAAAGTGCTTCATGGCACAGTTACAGAGGAGCTACACAAATACACTCTGGACTAAGCCAATATAAAGCTACCAAAAAATGTAATCTGCAAATTAATATCATTGACATATAAACTATATGACAACTAACTGTAGGGGTGTCAGGAAGCTTTACATTGGAGCTGTCAATGTTTAGAGACATTCACAAAACACACAAGCAAACAGCTCTGATGATCCCCTGCCATTATTTGTGCAAAGAGGAGCTTAAATTAAAGCGTCTGAACAGCTCACTGCCACCTTTTTCAAGCAGCTAACAAAAATGTGCACCTTTTAGCAGGCTGTAAAGGACAGTGAAGAAACCAGTCTGATTTCAGTGGGTGTAAGAGATTAAGGCCATAGGACAGTTTGTCACAAATCTTTCTTCCCCTCTCATTTCATCAGATGGGAACAACTACCGCCTTTGCTGTTGGTAGTCATCATGGAAAGTCAGAAAGGAGATGGTCTCTTACTAAAAATGGGCTCAAAGGAGCTCCTAATCAATTAATAGATTATGTAGGAGGGGTTCCAGTTCTACCAGGATTTGAAATGTCAAAAAGTAATTAAACAGAAATAACCACCTTAGAAAATGAGGGGAGTAGATTGAAATCAACAGGATAAACCTATTTGGATGTACTTTGAAAGAACATATCAGGGTTGACCTCATTGCCCATAAGCCCACAGAACAATGCAAAAGCAAACACTTGGTTTCTTATGTCTTCAGACCAATATACAGTAGGTGGATGCCACTGCAGGGCACATATTATGTGTCAAAACCCTTATTTTGTTCATCTGTGTTACGCTGCTTCAAGAAGTGGAATTGGGGGTGCTGGTTGACAGCCAGCTCAATATGAGCCAACAGTGTGCCCAAGTGGCCAAGAAGGTCAATGGCATCTTGACCTATATCAAGGAGGGGAGATTCAGATTAGATGTTAGGAAAAGATTTTTCACTGTTATGGTGTTCAGGCACTGGAATATTGCACAGGAAGGTGGTGGAATCAGCTGCTTCAAGAAGTGGAATTGGGGGTGCTGGTTGACAGCCAGCTCAATATGAGCCAACAGTGTGCCCAAGTGGCCAAGAAGGTCAATGGCATCTTGACCTATATCAAGGAGGGGAGATTCAGATTAGATGTTAGGAAAAGATTTTTCACTGTTATGGTGTTCAGGCACTGGAATATTGCACAGGAAGGTGGTGGAATCACCTGAAGGTGTTTAAGAGGTGTCTGGATCTGGCACGATATGGTGTGCTTCAAGAAGTGGAATTGGGGGTGCTGGTTGACAGCCAGCTCAATATGAGCCAACAGTGTGCCCAAGTGGCCAAGAAGGTCAATGGCATCTTGACCTATATCAAGGAGGGGAGATTCAGATTAGATGTTAGGAAAAGATTTTTCACTGTTATGGTGTTCAGGCACTGGAATATTGCACAGGAAGGTGGTGGAATCACCTGAAGGTGTTTAAGAGGTGTCTGGATCTGGCACTGGGTGATATGGTGTAGTGGTTTAGGGGTTACAGTGGTAGTGCTAGGTGGATGATTGGACTTGATGATCATCTTTAAGGTCTGTTCCAACCTTGATGGTTCTATGATTCTAAGAGAGTCAGGAAGATAGCCCACTTCACCTTTTTGAAGCTTTGTGATTCAATGACAGGCAATGAAAAGAGTCTACTGACCTTCAATCAAAAGTCAATAAAAGTTGGCATTCCAATGCTTAGAAGTAAATTACTCCCAATTTAAGGGCAAGAGCTGAACAGCAACCATCAAGACCCTTCCTTTTACAGTTCAGAATCTACTCCATGAAAATATACGTTTCTTCCATGCAAAATGGAAGCTGTTAACCCCAGTGATGGTTACTTGAACAGGATTAAGTGACACGCAATAAAATCTGCTACAGTTATGCTATGCACCTTTATTTAGACTTCCAAAGGACCCAGGTGGCAACAATTTTCATCTAAAAACTGCCTCAATTAATAGAAGCACATTTAAATTAGGACAACCAATAGCTTCTCCCCTCCTCAAAATCAGAACAGCTTTTTATTTCCTCTTACTCAAGTTACCAACTCACCGTTTCTTCCTCCTTGCTGAGCATTTTGGCACAGGAAAGAAAATCTTCATATTTTGCATATGGTACGACAGGTTCTGGGAGTTCCCTTAGGTACAGCTTAAGCAGTGAAGCTACTGTGTGCACATCTGTATTGCTGTTGGGTTAGAATACAAGAAGTCATTACTATGAATCAGGATGATACTGTGCGATTGACAGGCTAAACCCTGCCACTTTTCCACTGTCACCCCAGATTTCACTCATCAGCAGTACAGACATTTTCAGATCCTATCTGTAATCTGGTTTTTGTTGGGTTTGGGTTTTTTTGTCCTATCAAGAACTTAGGATACCCACAGGCTAATGTCTGTCAACTCTGATGATTTATAAATAATTAAACACAAGGCCAAATTTGCAGGCACAGGTATTGAGAAGATCCTGGCTCTTGCTGACAAGCATCTCCCATCAGACATGCAAAATCCATCTTAAATGATGCTTTTCATTTTCACTCCAGCCAGAAATCAAGCATTACATTAACACAGTGGGGATTATTCTCCTACCAGAGATGGACCCAGCTCTCAAAACATGCTCAGCATGTCTCAATTACACTGTATCACCACCGCCTCTGGTATCAGTACTAAGGAAGCAGGTTTTAAAGGAAACCATATATGCCACAGGTGTTTAGTTGAAGCTTATCCATGTGAATTACAGCTCTTTCCCCGGCATGCATCATTTTCCTACAAGCTCCTACAAAATGACTACTGTGCCTTTTAGCTGTACTCTTACACTAAAAACCTGGATATATTTTACACACAGAACCATAAATCCCTGGGAAATGAGTTTTAGCTCTATGCTGTAACAAGTAAGCTAAGACACCAAACAGAAAATGTCTGAATGTTAGCACAACAGGTAACATTATAAGGCTGACAGACAAAGACCTGAAATGACATGTGTTTTCCCATAACTACCTATGCAGAAACTTAAGGGGTTTGGGATACAGTTGGTAGGAGCCTCAGTCGTTTATCAGGCATTCTAAAAGTAAGAAAATGGGGAGAAGGACCAAAATCACAAGTTCAGAGTATGTAATCAGACTTAATTAAATGTTTCTGTGGTGTATAGTGTTATATTCTGGTAGCTCAGGAGTACTTCAATGAAAACAAGTATAAATTAGACAAAAGCTGCAAGTTAGCAGGAAGAAATCTCTCTTCCATTACATCTGACTCCATCTCTGGGTTTAGCTACTCAGGCATTTATTCAAATCCTTACTGGAATGTTCTATATGCTTTCCCTGGTCCAGATAAACACTTCTACCGCAAGCTGATATTTTCCCCTCTGATTTCTTAAAAATCATAAAAGTAGACACTAAATTATGCTCATTTCATTAATAAGAATCAGAAAAGACATTTCTACAATGTGCATTATTATGTATTTTCTTTTTCTTTAAAGACTTCACACTTGGAATATTTTTAAACTCAGTATCTCAAAGGGAACTTTGTGTGTTCCATGCACTTAAGCTTTGCTAAAGGTATGTTAATCATTATTTTAGAATGATCTGTTAAAACAGTAATGGCTTTTACTAAGTTAAATCTTAACAAGAATGAGAGAAACGACCTTAGATTAATGTGGTGTGGTATTGTCAAAACAGAAGAAGATAGTTGATAAAGCACTGTAAATGTTTAAATGTTAACCACCACCACTCTCCTCAAAACAGATTCTCAGAAAACATGTCTGTTTCAAACATGAATAATTCCCAGTCCAAATTCCAAAACCCATTTTCTAGAGAAATTTTAGAAAGCACTCATGCAAATCAAGATTTTTTTAAAGAAAGTTCAAATTCTAATCCCTCGATTGCAATCCTCTGTTGTAGAGTGGCTTGAATTGAAAAAAGTTTCCCCCACCCTGCTCCTGGAGGGCATATATTACATATGTAGGGGAAAGCACTAAACATGAAACTAGCTATAACTGTATTCTTTAATGAGATTTCAAGTGCTAGCTCAGATTTGGCCTCTAACCTTTCTGCTCTACCTGTTCCCAACCCAGGTGCCAACTAAGCGAAACAAAGCTCTTCTTGACATCCATTCACCATCCCTGGAGGTTTTCAAGCTGAGACTGGATGTGGCACTTAGTGCCATGGTCTAATAACCACAGTAGGGTTGGACTCGATGATCTTTGAGGTCCCTTCCAACCTGGTTGATTCTATGATTCCTGGCTAACAAAACTCTTCACAGACTGCACCACCTGAGGGCTTAAACCCCAGACCCCAGTAATCTCTCAGGTAGTTGCTTGCATGTTTTGCTGCCATCAGTGCTGCTCTTTAGAATACAACCATGTCATGCATGGCCAGGCAGTTGCCATCATTTGGCTAAGAAGCAATTTCATAGAGAGGTCTTCAGTTTCCTAAGTTGTCAGTGCATTGAGAAAGCAGAAAAGCAAAGAGAGGGGAAGACTTTTACTAGTCAGGCTCTGAAAAAGAGCAGCAGCCACAGACAGCACATGTGAACAGCATTAGGACAGGCCTGACAGTGCCACGTGAAAGGCAGCACAGAGAATTCTCTCCAGCTGCAGAGAATTTAACTCTGATTGCTCAGCATTGATTGTCTTTCTGAAGAATTTATTACTACCATTTTTGTTATATAAACAAGGAAACTCCCTAGACCTTCCTGAAGAAAATCTTTCCAGAGACTATTTGCATGAAACTAGAGAGACCTTTCCAAAACACAAGACTCAAAAAGGTGAGGGAAATTACTGAATTAAAAGTTATCACACAGGTCTCCCAGCAAGGGGATTAAGCAGTATCATCTTCCCTGCTTTGTACTGCCAGGATCATGCTTCATGCTGTCCATAAGAATGATTTCACACCAGTCCTTGGTGTGAAGTGGAACACTTGCTCCTTGAGGGCAAGGCAGATGGAGGATAAACAGGCTGAAAAAGGGGATGAAAGCCCTGAAAATGAATGCAATTTATAAATCTTCTTTTTCCAATGTGCAGTACTGACAGACTATCACTGCAAAGGGTTAGTTGAGTGCTAAAAACTGTGGCTCTACCATGGGAGAACAGAAGTGGGAAGGCAGGATGCTGAGGAGCAGGGAAACAGCAGGAAGCCTTGCGCTCTCACAGTAACCTCCTGAAGCACATGTTGTACACAAGGGTATAGAAAAGCAATACTACAAACTGCCACGAGATGGTGGGATTGCAAAATAAGATTGTGGAACATTTGTTTTGTTATGCTTTTTCTCCCTAAACTGTACCAGATCACTGCTTAGGACTTAATCTCTCCGTACAGAAATTGCCACACAGATTTTGGCAGCATAAGCAAATAGACATACTGCCTGGCAAGCTCTTTAAGAATTGCATTGCTAAATCCCTGTAGCAACAGTTAGACAAATGCTAGAAAGTTTATTCTCTAAGTGTAACTATGGGTAAAAAAAGTCAAAATTTTTATAAGAATCTAACTAAAAGAATGTTTCACAGAATCTGAGAACCATTTAGACCTTGCACTCTAGTATTCACCTTTTGTTTTAAAATAGAACTTTTAAAATGGCAGACTCTGGTCCTAATCCATCTGTATTTCAGGTGTTTCAGTTCATAAATGCCACTAAGCATATTTCAGCCACAGAGGACAGCTGTGAGTTTCAAAGAGGTGCTGAACTGCTCTCTGAAGGATCAGGAGCATTTATTTCCCTTCTCAGTCTACTGTGTTCTATCTACAGGCTAAGTCAACACAGCATTTATATATCTGCCTTGAGGGCAATTTGTGCAGTTTTAAAGAGGTGAATCTGCAGGGCCTGTGGAGGACCTTTCACTCACAGACTTTTTCCAGCTACAACAGATCAGTTTAAGACAAGGCACTATTCCTCCCTTCAAAACTGCCCTTGTTTATATTCTAGGACCATTACAGCTCCAGAAACTTAATGATTATACCCATCTTCGTATTTCTTTTGCTATCTGACAGTGTAATATCAAAGTGTTTCGTGATAACACATTCATAATTAACATGATTAAAAGTATTCATTAACATGTATTAAAATACAGTATGTCAATTCCAACAGAAAATCCTCTGTTATCTAAATTGGAACAACCCTCATTAACCAAGGCAGACTTTCTCCAAGTGCACAATGAATAATTACAAGCTTGAAGTGGGAATGACAAAGCACAAAGTAGGAAATTGAATGTAACACAAAAAGCATCAGCAAGCTGAGGAACTGTCTATTTCAGCATGTTGTGCTGGAAAGTCTGAGAAAGATGACTTATCTCACTGAAATATTAATACTGCTTTACTGTTGATGTTTCCAAAGGAGCAGCTCCCACTCCACCACTGTTCATGGAAAGGCATGACAAATGCAAATGCATCCCAGCCTCTCCTTAGTCATCAGACTACCCATATTCAAAGCCCCATTCAGCTGAACTTTGTCATTAATATCTCTCATGGCATTGCTGTTTTGACAGCACTTTCCTTTGTGATCCCACAGACACCGTGGAAATGGCTGTCAGACCAATTACACTGCCTAGAGTTTTTTACTCTCTCTACCATAAACAATATCACTGAGGCCCAGCAGGTCACCAGAAATCCAGGCATAACCCTCACACTCAGACAAGCAGACAGCATGTTCAGAGAGCTGGAGTCAGCAATTCAGAGCACAAAGCCAACGAACCCCTCATAAACTCCCAGAGAGGAAATATGAACAAGGCAAGGTCACATTACAAAAAGATTAATGCTCTGCCAAAAATAGCTCTAGATCATGATGACACATAAACAGTTTGCATAAAGAACAAACAGTAGGGAACAACAAGCTGTGAGGCTATAATTCAATTTAGGAGTTCTGGTAATAAACGGAAAGAGAACGTTGCAGTTCAGTTTGTGTACCAGTACCTCCCAGAACTATTAGAATTACAGTCCCATCGTTTCAGACATGCCACAGATCACAATCCTGGAAACAGGATCCATCACCAACACATCCTGTTCCCACCACAACATTTGTGACCACGTGTCTGCACTCAGGACTGTGCAGCAGCTCCCAGACCAGCATAACTGTTCTCCTGACAGGGAAGGATGAGTTCCAAACTGGCTAGCCAATGTGTACCTTTGTTGTCAGTTTGCTGGAACCCATGATCAACCAGTGATGAAACGCTGAGTAAGAAACATCAAGGGAATATTACAAATGTCCATAACTATGTACAGAGATTCAGAGTACTGTGACTGCTGAGAACCCAATACCCAGCAAAGGGCAAGGCCTGTGTTCAGTAATATCACAGTCAATCAGGAGTGGTTTGACTGATTTGGGGAGTCAGACTTTGATCCAGAAATTCAAAGGTCAGGTTTAACACATAACGTCACTGGTTGAATATCCTATATGATTTTTCTTCCCCTATGTGAGTATCTTTAAAGCATTACTTTATATAATTTTCCTATATAACACGTATCTAGTACAGGTAGTACCATGCATAACCTAAGTACCAGGTGAAATTTTGCCTACAACTTGTGAAACACACACGAAAGCACTCACCATTTTAAGCTCCTAGCTGCTGCAAAACTCTGCCTCTGCTTTAAGTTAACGACTGATCTTAATTCTTCTTTTTCAGTTTAGATAGAGAAATAAACCAAATATATTCTGCCCCTTTGTCCTCGTGCTCCTAATTTTTACAATTCAGGCTACCTTCCATGGTCCTCAAGGAACACTGAAGATTGACAGACTGTTTCCAAGTTAGACATCCACTGCAGTAGTTGTAACAGCAGTCAATTCATTCAGGTTAGAGTGTGATGTTTTCAAAACAGCAATTAAGACAGCAATTTGAGATAGACAAACAGAAAGACAAATTCTATGGAAGGATGTTAAAAATTACATGGAAAAATACAGATCCTTAAAGAGAGACACAACTG
Source organism: Acanthisitta chloris (assembly GCF_000695815.1). Classification (NCBI taxonomy): domain Eukaryota; kingdom Metazoa; phylum Chordata; class Aves; order Passeriformes; family Acanthisittidae; genus Acanthisitta; species Acanthisitta chloris. Next base: position 64,226 of record NW_008689772.1, on the reverse strand, counting down.
CTTTTGGGTAAGGTGGGCAAAGGCTTAAGAAGCAAATGGGTTCCTAATGTTTTTTTCCTAATGGGTTTTACACATTAGGAGGATTGGAGGTGTGGAGGGTTCTAGGTATGGAGGGTTCTAGACAGTGAGTGCGCTAGGTTATTAGGGTTCTAGGTGTGGAGGGTTCTAGATAGTGAGTGCACTAGGTTATTAGGGTTCTAGGTATGGAGGGTTCTAGATAGTGAGTGCTCTAGGTTATTAGGGTTCTAGGTGTGGAGAGTTCTAAGTGCTGAGGGTTTTGCCCATTAGGAAAAAGATCAACCAGCTCCAGTGAATATGCTGCTGAATTATTTTATCACTTGATATATTGTTCAGAAAGGTTGCTGAGTTTCTCCAAGACTTTTCAGGGATTGCAAGCAGATGTAAAACATGGAAAACCACCACAAAGAAACTACCTGTTCTTTTTTACTGGAAGAGGAAGGCACAAGTCTTGCAAACTTAAGAATGGTTTAAAAAATACACTCTCAGTGTATTTTACTTCCACATAGCAACAAAATGTCATCCTTTTTATAAAGGTGACCATGGCCATCTAAGAAGCCATTTGTCATTGGCAAATGAAATACGTGGCTGCCTTTTTTTTGAAAATCACAGCTGACACACAAACCATTTCTGCAACTGAAATTCATGCAAAGCAACTACAAACGTTCATTCACTGCCAGTGACTAAAAACGCACTCAAGACACCAAAACCAACTAAAAACACAACAGGACCCCAATTAAACTGATTTAATGACCCTCGCCTCACACTAGAAATGTGTCTCCTAATGTGCATTTAATTGCTAGACTAGGTCTTTAAGTTGTGCCATGTGAAGAGGTTATTTCTGATAGCTGGTTAGAAAGAGGACTGGAATTGGAAAGGACATGGAAGTGGCTCCAGAGGCATAATTGATGAGCAGATTGTGCGGATCAGGGAAGGAAGCCTGGAACAGGCAAAAACCAACAGGAATTTTCACAGGCCTAAGGCCATTTGTGTTTGGCAGGAACCAGCTTTCTAGTAAAGACTTCATTTCACATAAAAAATGTGGGGGTTTAGGCATTACTGCATTTTGCCAGTACAAAGCAAAGAAAGCCCCTTCCTCTTGGGAAACTATCTTCTTCTAAACAAACTCTTATGTACAGGCTTGTATTGGAAAATAAAGAACAATTTTTACAACCAGTGATTTCCAGTTGCAGTATGCACAGAACCAGTGCAGAATCAGCCCCACTGACACAGGTCCCATTTCCTGCAATCACCAAAACTTTAAAACATTCTTTGTCTCTGGAGGAAAATAAGCATTGTCCATGTGCTCCTTCTCACCTTGAGAATATTATATTTTTACCATCTTTGTCACTGTCTTATTTTGCTTCAACATTCTCAGGGATGAAATGCATAGGAACAGACCAGTTCTACATTCTGGATTATTTGGCTCCAGTAAATAACAGTTAGCATTTGTTATCACCTGCTGCCACTTATGTACCCTTTGCTCAGCTGATTGCAATGGTGACTAGAGCAGGAATTCATACCCACACGAGAACGTAGCAGGATTTTGCTTTGCTAAATATGCATTTATGTGCTTTCCTTCTCTCTTGTGCATACACACAAATGATGGCAGGTGAGCTATGTGATTTTTTAACTCCTCTGAACTACTGAACTATATACATCAGAGATAGTTACGAACATCTAAGCCCCATACATCAATCAATCATATTAATTTTCTTATTAATGTTTGTTTAAGTGACATTTCAAACATATTTTCTCCCTGGGCAATCTTAATTTGCATGTGATCTGGTAGTAATTGTGATGAACAGCAGATGGTAAGAAGTAATAAAAGAGAAATCCAATTTTTTACCCCTCCTAGGTAAAAATTGTAGAACAAATCCTTATGATATTTTCCACATGCAGTGCCATATTCTCTATGCTAATTTTACAGAACAAATGGTCATAATCCACTTTGTATCATTACAAATGTATGATTTGTAAAGGAGATGAGGGACTCTATATGTAAAATATAAGCCACATAAGAAGGGAAAAGCAAATACCCCAAGGACAAGCAAAATGGATTCCCTGGAGGGAGAAATTTTACACAGAGATGGAGCTGTCTTGGAAATACCAATGATATTTCAAACAGCAGCAAACATGAGTGACTGTCTAATTGCACTATTGGCTCCTTAAAGCAAATTTCACCATATGTGCAGATATATTCTGAGAGAATGAGGTAGTTATTGATTTTTGGTTTTAAGCTGACATAGAATTTTGAGGTCTCAGCATTTTTCAATTGTTGCAGCTGCACAAGACTGTGAGAAATGATGCTGTTCCAGCTTTCATACCAGGGGGCCTATGGTGTTGGATGTTTCAGATCATATACTGGGTTTTCTCAGTCTGTGAGTTTGAGAAATTTTAAATACTAGTTCCATTCTCACACATAATTCTCCAGCAACATCTTATTCCAAGAGTAAGATAAAGAACAATTAATACATTAAGCTTTTTGCCACTCTCTGAGTTGTCCTGGCCTCACTCTGCAATTCTGTAACTGACTTCAGCTGCTAACCAGTGTGAGAGCTACCATTTGTCAAATGTGTTTGATGTTTCAAAACATGGCTGCATTTTCTTTTGAGCAAAGCTATTTTACTTCTTATTTCAAATTTGCTATATTTCTTCTGCTTGGATTTGTTCTGTGGTCTTCCTTGCCCACCCCACCTGGAATACTGTGTGCAGTTCTGGTGCCCTCAATGTAAGAAGGACATGGAACTGCTGGAGCAAGTCCAGAGGAGGCCACGGAGTTGCTAAGAGCACTGGAGCATCTCCCCTGTGAGGACAGGCTGAGGGAGTTGGGGCTGTTGAGCCTAGAGAAGAGAAGGTTGTGTGGAGACCTCAGAGCACATTCCGGGATCTGAAGGGGCTCCAGGGAAGCTGCAGAGGGATCTGTGTTAGGAGCTGCAGTGACAGGACAAGGGGCAATGGGTACAAATTGAAAGAGGCGAAATTTAGGGTAGATATTACAAAGAAGCTTTTTCCCTGTGAGGGTGGTGAGACCCTGTCCCAGGTTGCCCAGGGAGGCTGTGGCTGCCCCAGCCCTGGCAGTGTTCACAGCCAGGTTGGATGAGCCTTGAGCAACCTGCTCTGGTGGGAGGTGTCCCTGCCCAGGACAGGGGGTTGGGGCTGGATGACCTCTAAGGTCCATTCCAACCCCTAAAATTCTATGGTTCTGATAGGGGTGCAGATAGGAAGGCAAGAGGGCAGAAGGGTGGGGTCTCCACAGAACTGTGGACAGCAGTTGAACTCAGGCAAAGAGCAGAATCTCGCAACACCTGTAAGGTGTTTTAAGCTGTGCAACCATCTTAAAACAAAAATGACATTTTAAACGAGTTCTAACCCTGGCTGTATGACCTCACCTCTGGTTTTGCTTTTAATTCTACATTTTCCATATTTTACTGAACTGGCTAAGAAAGTATAAAGAGAGGATTATTTGATGGCAATTTATCACACAAACACATACACAAGCCTACACATACATTTCAAAGCATCCTCACTTGCTCTAAAGTTTTTGTTTGACTTAGGTGCACTTATACACGGAAAAAAAAAGGTCACTATGAAAAATGGTAAACGCCTCAAACATCAGCTCTTTGTATTAGTTCTAACACTGACGACAGCAGCTAGTCTTTCTCCCAGTCAGAGTTGGTGACCCAGCACTGCTACGGAAGTGTGACCTGTATTCCATTGTGTTTCGTGCCCCGTGAACAAAAACGTCTGCTCTGCTATAATTGTAAAAACCTTTATTACTACTGATGTATAAGCAGGGACAAAATGTAAATGAACAAACAGAAGGTAGGTAGATTTTGCACTGGGGGACTTTTGACTAGTAAGAACACATATTTACAGATTAAACACAGTGGATCTGGAGGGTCAGGAGAGAAAGTAACATGGATGCCTAATGTAGATATTTCTTTCTCTACAGCACTTTTCAGATTGTGGCCACTTTCCAAGACCTCAACTTGCCAGACAGGTTGCATCTAACCTGCAGACCACGCTGCTGTTCAGCTGAATGAAAAGTTACCCCTGAACAAGGTAATCACACAGACACATTATAAACACTGTGAAATGAACTTCACCTCCAAAGTTTACAAATGGAACAAAAGGTTGGAGGAAAAAAGCAGATGCCCAGTGGAAAAAAATGTAGAGATCAGAGCAGAATTTATATCTGCTTGACTTCTGGACCATTGCTACACCTAAATCACACCTCTCCAAACTCCAATGTGAAAAAGTAAACAGGAAAAGTCCCCTTCAGAAGACATGTGGACGGCCAAGGTCGATGTTCTATAAATTCTCAGCTTCAGAAGCAGAGCTGCAGGAGCAGCGATTTATAGGCAGCTCCTGCTGGTGTTTCTAATTGCTAGAGTAGACATTACGTGCATTCTTCACAGCAGTACCATGTAAAATCTCATCTCCTTTTCATTTGCTAAAGCTCAGCTAGCATACCTGTTCATCGGGCTAATTAGTGTGTGCTACAGATGTTGCTAGATAACCTTGAAAAGAAAAAAGACGTTGTGGCTGAGCCCTGGTCTCATCTGCTCTGAATAGTTAGAACTTGTGCGCTTCCTTCAAGCTGTACCTCTCAGTGGGGTGTTCAGTACATCATCTTCCTGGAGTTTGGGGGTGGCTTGTTTCTTTCAGCATTTCCTCAACAATTATTTGGCTTACAGGCACAGAAAAAAACCCTAACCTTTTGTTTCTGCCATTCGCCTACTTGTACTTTTGGCAGAGATAGAGATGATCAGTAATATTTATCTTAATGTCCAAGAAAGGGAAACATACCCAATAGATGTTTCTTTACCATTTTAAACAAGGTACACAGTATTTGAATAGTGAGTATGCCACAAACATTTATCAGCTAACACTTGTCACTTCCCACAGTCCTCTGACTCCTTAAAGCTATTTATTAGTTGATTAATTATCCTAACTCTCACCTTCCAATGAGAAACTAATGAACTTCATAGGAAAACAATTCACTTTTCTTTTCCAGAGCATTATAAATTCTTAACTTTTCTTTTCAAGTGAGAGTCAGGACTGAGGAACTCGCTGGAGATGAAAGAGCATTACAGGTGCCTGCCTTCTGTGCATCTGTGATACACAAACCTTCAGGCTTAACAAATTTGCTCACTTCACAGGAATAGAGAATGGAGTGACATAAATGATGTACAGCAATCAGGTTCAAATCATGGCCTCTTTTTGCACTCAATGATCAAGCTGTACTTTTCTTCCTGTTACTTGGATTGCTATCAAGACAAAGGTCCCACATAATAAATGCAATCTGTCTCTACTTCCTAATTCACATTGGACCCTCAGTTGGAGTGAAGTATCCCAATTCCACTGTGGAGGTGTTACACTGATGTCACATGCTGAGGGCAACCACTGTTTCATCAGTCTCTTGAATTAGAATTTCATTATCCTCAATTAATTCTGACCAGAGTTAAAAAGGTCTGTGTGGCATTCATAATCCACTGGTTCTGTTTCTCTGCACACTCTGAATATGTGGACTACCACTATCAATGCTAATAGGAAGAGAGCTGAACTTGCACAAAAAATCAGCCTTACAGAAGACTAAAGCCATACACAGCTGTGTGAACACGACTAGGTTTTCCTTGGCCCAGAAAATTCTCAGTAATTTTCTAAAACTGCATAAATATTGGAATACAAATTGAACCCGGACCCTCGAAACCACATAGGTTTGTTATTATGGTCAGAGCAACTTATAAGATCAAAGGCCCAAAATATAAAGGCATGCATAAAAGCATACTTCCCTTCCAGTCAGTTTTATAGGTAACAGAACATACTGAAATTGGTGATAAGAGAAATTCTTCCTTTGTAGAACTGAATAAACACCAGCATCACCACTGCATTTCAAATTATATTAAGAACAAGGCAATCCAGATATTTTTGATTAAGCCAAACCATTAGCAATACTTCCCCTAACCAGTTTTTCACAAAAGGAAATTCTCCAGAAATGCTTTGAAATCAGACATCAAAGTCAGGGGAAAGAAAAAAAGAAAAAGAAGACACTTCTGAGCGATAATAGGAAACACACAGAAAAACCTACAAAAACATGTCATTCCCTCTGCTGCTGCCATGTGTTCTACAGCACCACGGCTCAGCCAGCACAGCACATCGTGTCCTGCCTAGGCTTCAGGGAGTGGGGAACAGCTGGAGGGTTTTACCTGTCAAAAGAAGGCTTCTCTCCACAGTCAAATGCATCCTGTAACTCCTTGACAAGATTAGCCTGCCCAGGCAGTCGGAAAAGGCCTTCCTCCTTCAGCCCCCGCTGTCGGATGAAATCCACACACTGCTCCACCAGCATGGGAGCCAGGCGCTGCCCATAGCGCTTCTCGTAGCGGACAGTGTCTTCCAGCTTCTGCCCAAAAATACCTGCACCAAAAGCAAAGATGTGACTTGGTTGAGCACCATGAAAACATCTGAGGAGCCTGTGCCCTCTATAACAACCCACAAAATTTACAGGTCGTTTAAATGCATGGACAACTGAGCTACTCCTTTCCTAAGAACAAAATGCTCAGTTGGAGTCAGGTGGGGGTTGGTCTCTTCTCCCAGGCAACCAGCAGCAGGACAAGAGGGCACAGACTCAAGCTCTGCCAGGGGAGGGTTAGGTTGGATATTAGGAAGAGATTTTTCACAGAGAGAGTGCTCAGGCATTGGAATGTGCTGCCCAGGGAGGTGGTGGATTCACCATCCCTGGAGGTTTTCAAGCTGAGACTGGATGTGGCACTTAGTGCCATGGTCTAGTAACCACATTAGGGTTGGACTCAGTAATCCTGGAGGACTCTTCCAACCAGGTTGATTCTACAATTCTATGATTTCACCTTTGATGATGCTCTTATGGAAATACAGTGCTGACATATTTTACAACAATGCTCAGAAGCATCAAAAATCAAACACTGTAAATCATTTGTAAGGCCACAGGCACAGAAAACATAGAAATAACACAAATAGGATTTTCCATCGCAAAACCTCCGATGTGGAAGTGATACATATCTCCATCTTTTTTGGCTAATGCCTAATTATCTAAAAAAAATTTTGCTTCCTGCATCATTTTCAATAGCATCTAAACATTATTTTTACACACTGGGGACCAAAAATTTGATAAATATATTTATTATATTGATATTATTATATTGTTAAATATAATTAATAAATATAACTCACAATTTTGTTCCTAAAGCAAACTGCTAATTTTTTCGATATAAACAAAGTCCATTCCTATGATGTATTACCAATTATGTTGTCAGTACCTGCTTTAGCCACAATAAATTTTTTGCATGAAAAAAGATCCTGGCATGAAAGGTGAAATGTGCCAGATGAACTGCAGGAAACCTGCATTTGACATTAAGCTCCGAAGAACATAAGAGTTTTTTTGATAGAATTAACTTCAACCCTGATCTGAGGGTATCATTGCTAGTCTTCATAGCTTATTTTGCCTCTCCCTTTCAAAGGGCAGAGCAGGCCATCACAGCATTACAGTAACCTTCAAGCATGCCATCTGTGAAGGAAGATCTCCCTTGAGACCACCATTTGCTGAACAGTATTGGGGCTGAAGCAAAGCAATTCTATTTCTATATATAGCAATACATTGAAAAGCCCTGAGGCAGTCATGACCAGAAATTAAAGACCAAATAACTACCTCAATTTTCCCATGATGTACACTATAATGTGAAAAAAATAAAAAGTAGCAAGTCAAATTGTGCCCTTTGCTGAGCACACAGTTCCTGCTGGTTTAAAAATACTCAACCAGAAAAACAGAGTTGTTTTGGTTTGCTTTTTCTAATGAAAGCCCAAAGTTGAGCTAGTGAGCTTTTGATTTTGACCCAAAAACTTCATTCACCCATAAAGTACAATTACACAAGCTAAGGTGGCACTCAGATCAAAGCACCCTTCACAGTAACCTTCAATGCATACATTTTTCCTGTAACAGAAAGGTAACCTACACCTCATTTGTAGAGGGGACAGTTGCCTTGCATATGCTTGGGGATGTTACGGCAGGTGTCAAGTTGCCCATATGGAAGGTCTGGGGTTTGTATTTAAAAGCAATTATTTTTCCTGTAGCACAGGAAATAACTGGAGAGGGTAACTGATGTCCTGCTAAGACATCCAGAAAGACTCTGAGATGCAGAGCAGCACATTTTGTGATTTCCATGGTACCCACACTTGTGGATGCCAAAACCAGCAGTAGGTAAGGGGAATGAACATCACACAGTCACTCTTTATTAGCTCACTTTTTTTCATGTTTTACAAAACCCAAAGCCCAACAATTAGCAATTAAAGAAGGAATTCTTGAAATTTCAGAGTGAGTCAAGCTTAGAAAAATACTGACTGATGTGGTGTCCACAAAGTTCAGGCTCTTCAGGCTGGCAGAGGAGTTAGAGTAGTTTTTCTTAATTCTTACATACCTTCCCAACCTCCTGCAAACTGCCCATGGGGATGAGAGGAGTATTAATTGAATTTGGGTTGGTCTTGAGTCAAGGGTTGCAGCTGGTCAACACACAGAAAATCCTCAAGTCCTATCATTTATTATACCCTCCTTCTTAAAGCAGTGGAATTAAGGAGGAAGGTCCACTGAAAGTCAGTGAAGGAATCTGTGTGATGATGAAAGGTGGGGGATTTCAAAGTACTTCTTAATATACAAGAAGTCTTCTGTTCACTGTCCTCCCAGTTGCCCCTTCTCCTGGCTGAACAAGCCCCACTTGCTCTGCCTTTCCTCCAAGGACATGTGTTCTAATTTCCAAGCACCTCACTGACCCTTTGGCTCAACCCCCTACAGTATTTTCTCCACGGTCTGTTTTTGGTGGGATTTTGTTTTGCTTTGTTTTTTAAAGGACAAAATATTTAGAATATAGTCTCAAAATGTTAAACAGAGGAGTTTAATCACTTCCCTCCTGGGAAGACCTGGACTCTGCTCCTGCTGATACTGCCCAGATTGCTGTCAAATCTTCCTTGCTGTCTGGTCCACTGTTGGCTCGTGCCCAGCTTACTGCCCCCAGGACAGCCAGGTCCTGCTTCCCTGGGGTTACTCTTGCTTAGGTGTAGTACTTGGCCATCCTGCTCCACTTGGTCTTATGAACATACCTGCCTGAGCTTCCTTTCAAGAGCCTCTTGGAGTTGAAGACAAGAGTTTTTGCCTCTTTTCAAACAAAATCCATCAGTATATGATAGCATATTCCACTTACAGGTTACAGTGTATGTGTAATTACAACTCACGCACACTGACAGTATAATTAGCATGTACAAGCTTTGTCCTACTGGTATACTTTCTTCTCACCATGCTAACTTTCTTTAATCAATGATATGGATACTGCAGCTTACATTTCAGGAAAGACTGTTCTTCAACCTACCAGACTACTGTAGGATCCCTATCAGTAATGACACTGCAGTCAAAACACATCACTTTCCATTAACACATTTTTTTTAGTTTGTTTTAGAATTGGTTGTCAAAGCATAACTAATAGATAATGAATAAAATCTGAATATGGAGGTTTGTGCAGTGGGAGCAAACAACCTTCCTACATTATTATAAATTGATGATGCACCAGAACACAAAATGTATTGAAAACAGGTGGCAAACATAAAGCATCAAGATGTCTGTAAAGAAAATTAAACACTCTATACTTTTAAAACAAATAGAAATTAACAAGTGAGTCATAACCAAAAGCTGACATAGATTAATTACATGGATATGACAAACTTGGTTCTGTACTGTAGTGGGAAATTACAGGTACTGTAAGAAGAAAACCTTAAAAAACCTGTAAGTGAGGGAAAATAAAACCTGATGTGATAGAAAGGTAACCAGGTTCAAAGAAAAAAAAGTTAGTCCAAATCAGAGCCTAAAATTTCCTAGTTCTGGTCCATTAACTGTAAACATTTAATTGTTTCTACTAGTACTATTCTATAATAAGGGAGTTTTTAAATTAAGCAATTTTTATTGAGACACTTAAAACACACTTAGCTAGAAATGCCTGAAGGAGAGACAGAGTGACTACAGCAGTTTTATCAGACTTGACAGATTTGATTCAGATCCAACACAATCCTCAGAACATAGCTGCATCAAGTCTGGCCACAGATATACCTCCACAGCTGGAGGAGTAGGTGTATGCCCCACCATCCTCACATGGCAGAGAAAGCCTCAGGGCTTTCAGGCTCCCATCTACATGAATAGTGATAATCCCATATTTACTTCACAGGCATGAGGATCTCCACACTGAGCTTTGGGAAGCTCAAAGCTAACATGGCAATTCTGACAACCATGCAGTAACCTAAAGTTAAGACCTAAGTCTCATGGAAAATCACGATGTCACATCTTGAAATGCTTCTGACCTCACCATTTACTATGCTCTACATCTACATTCTCTATCATTCATCATCAGGCTTAGATTGGTGTCAATATGTAGGTTGAACTTCTCAAAAAGGAAGCATTTCCTCCACCTAACAAATGCAGGACACTGCATCAGACAGCACTTGGCCATGAAAGGAATCAGTCATGATAAGTCTGCACAAATATTGACTTGAAGTTACAGATTTGTTGATGCCTTATGGAAAAGATACTCTGTTGTCAGTGGTAGAAGTGGCAGAAATATGACAACTCTGCTTCCACAACGTGTTGTCATAGCTTTTACCTTGCTCATTGTCTATCTGGTGTCTGTTGGGTTTTTGTATAAGGTGGACCTTCTTCCACTGTCCCTTTCCAATGCTTTTATCCCCTCTAATGTCACAGCTAACTACAACAGCGATACTGCAGAGGAGTAGTTTATGAAGATTAAGACACTGACTATTAGGAAGCAAAGAGAGTACTGTGAAGAATCACAGCTGCAAACATACAGTGGTTGACAAAGGTGAGCACTATCAGCTATAACTGCTAAGTACTAGCACCTCCTTTACAGAAGAGCAAGGAAAAGACAGTTCAAGTTATAGAGACTACAACATAAACAAAGTCACAGAGATAATTTAAGTGCTGTTTTTCAAAAGTAAATTTCAAAAGTAAATTTCCACTACAGTAACTAAACAAGAACCATAGCTCATGTTGTAATCCAAACCCAAGTTCTCCTCCTAAATCTCAATGTCTCCAAAATGAAGAAATTCACAAGCGCTGACCTGTGGTTTGGTTTATCCTTGGGTTAGGGTGCCAGAGGGGAAACAAACAAATCAACAAGAAACCGTAAGATTAAGACTAGCAGCAGTTTGGCTTCCCTACAGCTGGTGGAAGGCAGAGAAATGTACAGGATTCCAGTTCTGACCAGTCATTAGATTTAATCACCAGAACTGCTTTTTCAGAGAGCCCTTGTAGGTCTTTAAAGCTATATCCAATTAAGCCAAGATCACGCATAACATCAAAGAGGAAAATCACATGCTAGTAAAGGGCATGCTGAGCAGTTATTCATTAACTAGAACATTCCCGTGGCAGAAGTTTGGTAAACATTTTCAGAATCTGGATTTCCAAGCCTAACAGATACCCAGAAACCTTATGAAAGACACGACAGTGCGACATCCAAATCCTGCGTGTGTCTACTCCAGAGTTGTGAAAGGACAGTGGTATTTTTAATGGTACATGGTCACACTCAGAGTATGGTTTTAAAATCTAAGAATGCTATTAGTCAACGATTTCCTTAGCTAGCTGGACACTGGCAGGGGTCACATCTCAAGTCTATTGATTTCTGATTCAGTAAGAAAATAGGAGAAAGATCTAACTGGCTGTTCTGCCACCTTGCTCCATGAGAAGCATATTTCAATAAGGAATAGCCTGAAAAAGCACAACTGCCACTCTAGCTGTACCAGAGCATAGAGTGAGTCAGAAGCTTTCAGACAGCAAAAAGCACCAAGGGCTGATGTTTTCATAAACAGCCCAGGTCTGCACCTGTGTTCTCCCAATGTGCAGCAAAGGATCCCAGTGCTTCCAAAATCAGTTCTGAGTTTAGGGGCTATACTGATCAGAAAGGGCCAGTTAAGGTCAGAGGAACTGATCTCAGCTTAGCATCTGGATGAGCATTTTAAGCGGCTCTCAATTCTGCATCAGAGATTCACTGACAGTGAAAATAATAGATCAGATGAATGGCTCTCACCAGCAGGGCTGGGAACAAAGGTCATGGAATAACACAAAGAAGTGGCTGTCATGGCCACATAACACCTAACATGGAGTTTTAAATTATTATTTCCTATCAGCTTTCTGCTCAGGTGTTCCCCAGCAGCAAGAACTGTTTTGAGTGAATCAAAGGCAGGGAATATTTTCTTCTTTATAGAATTTCATAACACACAGGAGAGGAAAAATCCCACCAAAACCAGCAGTAACAGAATTTTGTTCCTTATTGAATCATTTTCTTTCCTTCAAACCTTCTCCTACCCCACAGCCAGCATGATGCCAGGAGTAGATAAGGCAAGATAGACTCCTGCCCTGGAGTTTAAAACATTTTCACACCTGAATAACCTGCTTAGGAAAAACAACTCTGAAATAAGAGCAGAAATAAATACAGGAAAAGAGAGGAGGCAATTTTTAAAACACCACTGGGAACTCACCACAGTTGATCCCATCAGGGCCTGAACTATTTCTCTGGCTGCAGTCAATGCCACCTCCTCCTCCAAAACTCTGTCCACCCAAATTCAGCATGCTATTGAATGTTCTCACCACCGCAGGCTACCCTCAGATATTGCTTTCTCCACCTACCCTGCATATTCTCTCATGAGGTTCCTTAAACAGAGAGCATCTTCTCTAAACTGGAGTTTAAAGATGGTTGGCTCTGGTTCTGTTCAGATTCTGCCCTCTGAGCAGACTTCTCCTATGACATGACCTCCAAACAAATCTGACATTTAATTTTTTGGTGCCAATCACAATGGAACTTTGACCTGGATCTCCAGGAAGGGTTCTATACTTGGTATCATTGGTGAAGACGATGATGTATCTCTGCCTGAGCAATGTCATGATTCCCTTGTACTTGCCATGACTAGCCAATGGTTTTCCCTATCAGTTTTATTTTCTGCATCATGTTGCACAGCTTTGAACTAACTGATCTGCTTTATGCAAGTATGGAGCAGGTCTGCAGCAGGCTAGTCTTGCCTCTTTTTGTATTTAGGTATTCAATCTGCAAATTAAGTTATAATTCAGTATGCCAATTAATAAGACAAGTGTGGTTATCCTAATTTGCCCTTGCAACCATAGTAAAGGTTTGACTGAAAGTCCAGTTAATGTTCATCTTTCTGTTGACTTCAGCAAGACATAGACCTAGTTTAAACACGTGCTCCCAGCATTCTGCAGCTCTGATCTAGGAGCCTTGTGACAATGCTCCTGACAGAAGATGATATACAAGAAAGCAACTGAAACAAATGATACGTAGAAGAAAGCAAATCAGCAGCATCACCTCTCTCCTCTGACTCAAGTGCTGCAGCTCCACTTGGGGTTTTAGACATGGAGAGTTTCTGTGTCAGAACATACAGGGAAAGAATCAATAGCTGAAGCTCTTCTTGGAGCAGCTGAAGCTGCACCCAGGCACAAAGGCAGCTGTCTGCAAAATTATCAGTTAATCCTTTATTTGACTTCCAAACACTTCCCAAATAGTTAAGCATATAAACAGGGCACAAGCAGCTGTGATTCACACCGACACCGTTAAATGCAATAGCACACATCACACAAGACACATGCACGTCCTCCTTGGCCAGTCTCCAGCAGGACTGAGCTCCAGCAGCCAGGGGCCTCGGGGAGGGGGGCACAGGGGGGAAAGAGCTTTCTGTGCTATCTCAGCTGCAGGTGGTGGCTGATCTCTGCTGTAATTCTGCAGTGAGCCCCTCACTGGTTGTGATCCCTCGTTTCAAGGTATCACTTCTGACTGCCTGTTCACACAACCCCTCAGAAACAATGATGCCACTACTTCACTACTGAGGCTTGTGAGCAAAGAGCTGCATGGTCTTGCAAAAGGGAAAATGGCAGCATGGAGGGAGTTTAGGGAGGAGCAGGAGATGAAGATGATAGCATTTGTATGAGCCCTGTGTAAAATAATTTATCACACTTCAAAACAACATGACAATTTAGCTCTTTCACTTGGATTTCTCAGTCCAGCACAGCTTTTAAGACAGCACCAATATCCTCCTCTTCCCACACACAAAGTTTTTGTCCTCATTATAGAGACAGTTTCTTCCCACCCATCCCAAGTGCCTTGGCACCTTACCATCACTTGTCATATCTCTTTCTCAGACATGTGTTTTCCTTCCAGTGCTTCCAGCTGAAATATTATGAAAGCCAACCTCCTCTTTGCCCTCCTTCCCTGAGAACTGCCAAGCTCTGCTTCAACAGAGGGATGTGCAATGCAGAAGAAAACTGGCTTTAAACATCTCTATGCAGCAGGTGAAAAGGCAAATGCAGGCTGCAGGGCAGCATGATGAAGTGGCAATGCAGCACTTGCCACAGGACAGTGCATTGTAGGGCTACACTTCAATCCATCAGAAATCTCTGAAACCAAGGACTCGGTCTTCTGCACAGATGAACATTAATCATCATTACTTTGCTCCCTCTCTTCTCCTCCCCTCCTCCCCTAGAGACAAAATGCAAACAGAAACTCTTTTTCCTGATGTTCTGCTAGACAAATAGGCAACTCAGAGCATCAGAGGTCCGACTGCCCCAGTGTTCTCACTCAATTTTGCTCAGAGGCACTGCAATAATCTCGTCTCCAACTACCTCATTCCGGCAGCCCATTCACAGGCTATTATGTAGAGGAGACAGTATCAGCTGGGCAGCTACAAACAAATGAACAAAGAAGTAAATAAATCATTCCTGGAATGTTGGCATCTGCATTGTTTAATGCCTTTTGTTTCCGTACTCTCATCTGCCCCGGCACACACAGCCCCCTTGACTTCTCAAACCATGGCTTCACTAGCAAAGCAGAACAGAGTGACAGAACACACCTACCTTTACGGAAACTAAAACACCGCTTAATTCTCCTATAAGTAGTTTTAGGAATGAAAGGAGCTGCTGCTAAGGCACCTGGGCTGCGGACTCCAGCATTTCTGTCTTCAGGCATGATACAGGCCAGAGCCCCCACGTCCCTCCAAAGCTTTCCTTTACCAGCTGCATCCAGATGAAACACCACGGCTCATCGTTACTGACTGCTGAGGAGTTTTTATAATAGTGTATTTTCCTCTGGAGCGAGGAGATCTGTGGTCTTCTAGATCTTGGGTAGGGCTTGAAATGATTTTAATGTTCTCTTCCCTGCTTCAATTTTGCTTTGGGGAACAATTTCCTTCCATCTATTTCCTTTCGTTTCTTTTATTTCCTGCGGTGAGACAACTGCCTATTATGCAATGTCACAACAAAAGAGTTTCAGCGAAAAGATGTATCTTCCATTCACAGAGAAGTGCCTGCACAGACAGAGAAAGACCTTTTCCTCCCAGCTAGAGCAGGGGGCTGAGTGGCAGAGACTCCAATTCCACGGGAAAAGCTCAGCACTTTGCGGTGTGCAAGGGGAAAGAGAAGAACAATACTCAAAAGGCCACCGAAGAATCCTCCGGGATACGACAATCCTCGCTGGCACCCTGTATCTCTCTACACCCAAGAAGCAAAAATAACAGCCCCTTCACCCGAAAGGCTCTTTGTCCAGAAAAGCTTCCTTTCAAAAGACCTTTTAATACCCCCAGCTCCTCGTGTGCTGAGCTTCTCTCGTTTTATTGCCTTCGAACTATGAGAAGCTCTCGTGGGAGAGATGCGTCAGATGCGGCAGCGGCGCATCTTTGCTGGAGGATGGTGGGGAGCTGCTGGGGAAGACGTGGCTCCAGACGGAGATGTTGTGCTGGCTGTGCCCCACGCCAGGCGGTGCCAGCCAGGCTGCTGCTGCTGCCGTCTGCATGCAGCAGGTGCAGGAGAACGGCACAGAGCTGAGAGCCGCAGCGCAGGTTCGTCTGCTCCTCCGGTGACTTTGAGTTGACTTCAGGCTGCTGTCATGTGCGGCTGCTTGAAAAGCCAGCAGGCTGTGCCTGGCTCCTGCAGGAGGTGCCAGACCTTACACTACTACCCCTGTTAAAATGCTCATGCTCCTTCTTCTCTCGCCTCCTCCCTCCCCCTTAGTTGCGGGCTCTGTAAAAAATTGCCTTTTTAATCTAATCAGGAAGGGAATTTCATGTGCAAACAGGCATTACATGCCCTGCCTCATTTACATTTCTTTTCCCTTTCAGATTTTTTTTCCAGTCACCCTTATTTGGTGCAAAAAAAACCAAGAGCTGCTGTTGGTGCTGTTTCTGATCACCTTAGCACATTCCCACCTGCCCTCCCTCCTGCCTTCTCTTTCTAGCACAGGCTAACAAATAACAATTTAATGATATGGTTAATCATTTGCTCTGCTACCAGGAATCCTCTCCCCCTGCCAGACAAACTTTAAACATTAGTGGCTCACCACAGCTTATACACATCCGTTGCATGTGTGTGCACACACAGAGCTTGCTTACAATGCTGAAAAGAACCAGAAAATTCAAATGTTACTCAAAGTGGCACTTGACTGGTGTGACACCAGACTACTGTGGTTTCCCATGTAGCACTGAAATTTAGGAAGCTGATAAGTAAATAGTGTTTTGATTAGATTTTGTGTTGCAAGTAATTAGTTGTTACTGGCTAGTCGTCATCATGTGACTGCAACTTTGCCCCATCTTGTTTGTAGCTAATGTAATATATAAAACCAGTTTTAACCTCAGCAGCTACAGCTCATAAAGGCAACTTATGCCAGAAGTGCCTGTCTTCAGAAGGGTCAGACTTGCAGCAGCTGTAGCAACATCCATGTAGCAAGGGATAATAAAAATATGAGTGTCTGGCCATACATAATTACAGAACAGTTAACAGGGCTTAGTTACACTTGTTAAAATAGCTCAGATTATAAACCTAAGTAGTTAATAAAATGGGGCACATGCTAGAACCACAATTCTTAATGGTGACGCATCCCTTGATACTGCTTTTGCTGTGTTACCACAGTCAAACCTTCTCCATGAACACCAAACCCTATATTATGTTCCCTCTGTTCTCACATTTTCCGGGGAGTTAACTGCTTGCTTCCCAATACAAACAACCCTGAGTCAGTTTATTTGCTCAAGAAATCCTACAGGATAAAAACCAGAACATGCTTTGAAGTGTTTTAAGTACAAATGGACTGAAAGGGTAATGCAAGGATTGCATCCATCTCATCTCATGCAAATCAGCATGCAAAGTCTTCAGCAAGGTGCTTCCCTCAGTAACTGACATTAAACATTCCTACGACAACGACGGTGCCCTGAGAACTTTCATGGTGGCTGTAAGGATTCCCAGCTGCAAATCAGAAATAGCTCTTGCCCTATAAAAGCAAATGAGGAGCTGGTGAAGAAAGCACGGGGTCAGGACTTGGGAGATTTGGGTTTTATTTGTAGCTCTGTGCATGGACTTGAGCTAGAAATGGAGTTTCACCTAATCTCAGCTCCCCCCTGTGACATACAGAGACTTCACTTGCAGAAGAACAGCAAGGCTGCCTTTCCTTATTATCTGCCACAGAAAGATACTGTGGTGCTAGAAGCAAAGTGCAAAACCCCACAAAGATACTCTCTGCAAAATCCAGTTCTGTTATGCCCCCCAATTTATTATTGCCACAGCAGCTTCTGCTGCTACTGGTCTGGAGTAGAAGAACACTGAGGAGCTCAGCACAAGACCTGCTTTGCAAAGAGAAAGCTGGGGATGGGTAATCTTTGTGCTATATAAAGAAGCAGATTTCTTACCTAGCCTAATTACAGAAGACTCTGCTCCTCCCACCTTCCTTCTCCCAAACCAACTCAAGAGGCCCATAGCAGATGATGCCTTTTAAGACAAACCTTGCACTTTGTGAGTTTTGGGGTTTATTCTTTTTGGTTTGACATTTTGTTTAAGCATCCTCTTATAAGATCTACATGCCTAGATTCAGTACTGTGCCAGCTGATTTAGATATGGGGCCAGATCCCAGTGAAATGATTGCTTTGCCCATCTTTCCAGGGCATATTTCCCCAGGAGGACCCAAAGGGAAGACAGTCATGTTTAAGAGATGCCAGACAGGCCCTAGCTGACCAAGCTCCTCAGCACAGCTCACCAGAGAGGCCAAACTTCTCTGCTGAAAGCTGTGTGACCTGAATAAAGCACAAAAGAAGACAAGTGGCTTAGAAGAGAAGTTTTCTTTAAAATGATCATTTCCTTCAGTCTTTCCCTCCCCTCTCCTAAGATCTACCTGGCAGTTGAGAAACAAGCATTTGCAGACAGCAATCACATTTTTCAGTGCTAACTGCACTCCTTGGTCACAAAACAGCACAGACAATCCTGCCTGCCTGACTTTTCCAGCAACAAAGACCAATCATCTGATGCAGAGTGGGTGCCCTTTCATGACAGAAAAACATTTCTGTCCCTAGACTTAGAGATTTGAGAGCTCCAAGGAACAGACTGATTAATGTAAAGACATTTGTGTAAGTGTATCAATCATACTTGTATTACAATAAGAGACATTATCACCAGAACAATAATGATGAAAATTATTATAATAATTTGCAACCCATTCAACATAAGAGAGCATTTGAAAAAGACAACTAGGCTTCCAAGAATAAATTTTGGTCCAGCACTCCTGAAATTACTGGAGATGCCAATCAAAATCCTATACTGCTAGTGCTAATATTCTGAGGCATAGCTTTATATAATACTATTACTGGTCTTAGCTGTCACTGGCAGCAGAATTGCTGACAGCTCTCGTAACAGGCATTTATGAAACACATGGACGGTCTCTTAGCGGGTGACTGAAGGAATTACTCTGCTTCTCTCTGCAGGAAAGCTGATTTCATTGAAGACCAATCTTCTGTGAAAACTTCCCCTCACACTATCATGTGCTAGCCTCATCAAGGGAAGTGGTTCCAGACAGTTTAAAGTCTTTTAATTGAGTTCTCTGCATGGGAAAATGTCCAATAACTACATTGCAAGTGAAAACAAAGGGTTTACTCCACTTTTCTTGAATGATCTAGACTATTCTTTTCTTCGTTTCAAAACCCTGTGACTGAGAGGGAACAGAAGAACTCTTACGGGTCTTAGTGTATCTGGGAGCCCTGAATGTTCCCCCACTGACTCACCTCCTCCAAATGGTGCCCATATAACCCTGCGAATGGATTTCACCCAATCCTCCATGTCATTCTGCGTGCTCGCCATAAGTAGGTACGTCTCATGGTTAGCTGTCATCCGCTCTCGGTCTCCTCCTGCAAGAGAAGATAATTGCACTTAGAAACCCTTTGGCTTTCCTGCCCAGCCAAGCTCCTGCCAGTCTGACAGCAGCTCCACAGCAAGCAGACATGGATACTATGCAGTGGAGTGTTTATCGTCAGACATGGCATGAAAAGAAGGTCCTGTAAGTACATTCCCCATCAGACAGTGAGAAGCTGTCATGCTTCCAAAAGGAAATGAGAGGATAAATGTCATCAGTAAACAAAACCAGCCCCATGCTGTTCCAAGAACCACAGGGGCCTGCACTAATCTGTAACTTGATACATGCACTGGAAATTTTGCAGCAGTTACTGTGCCATGGTGGAGAGAATAAATGCAGAGACAGATAAGGGTGCTTTGAACAAGTGGGGATGACTCCATTCTTATTTTCAGGAACACAATGTGTCACATTCATGGCAATAACATTTGATACACCCAAGTGTTGCTGTGACTCTAAGGAGAAGGCAGCCGACACCAGCAGCTGACAGTACAACCCGCTGCCTTGGATAAGTCTGATGAGGATTAGATTAAAAGGGAACACACTGCTTTATTATCCTTCATTCAAAGGATGGGCCCACACTAAGGTCAAAACCACAACTTGGCTTGTCACAGCTCCAGGTTTTCATACTTGCAGTACTGCTTCACTTCCATTCTAATGGGTACAATGCTAGTGCAAGAGCACATGGGGATTCAAACCACTTTCCAGCACTGCAGAAGGGCAAACCCCTCCTGAAGGAGTGGCATTTTGAAGCCCTTTCATGGAGCCAAGGGCAGGCATGTGTACTTCACACACAATTGAAATGCATCTAGAAATCATGTAAATTCTGTGTTCATCGCTTTCCAGCTTCTTACATTCCAATTTTTAATCCTAATCATATCTAAAGTAAATATCTCTGTTCATTACAGGAGGAATACTGCTCCAGGAAGGTCTTCTGAAGAGTGCCCTGCTTCGTGCTGGCATGGGAACAGCTGAGTTTCTAAAGAGAAGTTTCTTAAGGGCTAGAAAATCCAATCACAACTTCCTGGCACAACTGTTCTGAATGAACCTATAGTCCATGCTTTAGAGAATTAGGCCACAACTGTAAAAGGGACTTAACTGAAACCTGATGAACACAAAAGCCAGATTTTCCCAGGCACAGGCAGTTGAGCCCTTTTTGTGGCTGATAAAAACTGAAATAAATTATTTATCCTATTATATTTCATTGTAGCTTTCTTTTTAATGGAAGAGGATTCTCTAAGATGCATACAGAAAAAAAACCCAACCAGAATATAAAAGATGCATTCACACAAAATGCATATCAGATCCAAGAATAAAAACTGCTGGCCTGATTTTCTTACTAGAGAGACAACAGAAAAGATGACAGCCGCAGCCACGTGATGATCCTCCTCTCAAATGTCTGTCAGATTGCTCCAAATTCTGTTAATAACCTGCACATTTAAATTCAGCAGATTATGTAATATTTACTCAGCAGATTATGTAATATTTACTGAGTTATTATGTCATGACAAATTGGAGGGTGTTCTCCAGCTAGAGGGGATTAATACCAGAAGTCTATCTAGTTCATTTACAGTGTGAATTAGAGCAGTACTTTAAACTATCTCAGGTAAACACCCAGTCAGCCAATACACAATCAATCTGTGTTTAATTTTGCAGAGAAGGAAAGCATAATGTTTGGTTACATTACTTTGTTATGAGAAAGCAAAGCTTTCCTAACAGAAGGAGCTTCATAATTTTATAGCAATTCTGGATCTGTCTACTTTGCAATTCAATTCCTTTCTTTCACAACACAACTTTGGATCTTGCAGGGTTCTCCTACTTGTATATGAATATAGTTATTATTCATTAATTAAAGCATCACTAAAAGATTTTTGGAGATACAATAGCACTTGGATGTGTGTTTTACTGCAGATGTAAATTTTTAGTGGGACTATATTTTAAATACAATATTAATGAGATCAGG